>NC_057862.1:281525417-281817917 GCF_019393635.1 Dromiciops gliroides | reverse complement strand
CTAAAGCTTATAATTTATTGGCGACCACTCATTAGATATTTTAGACAGTATAGCTAGAATTTTAGCCTTAACAATGGAAAATGTACTTCTAAATTGGTAGTGAAGTAAATTAGTTATACGAGTTTCCCAAGAATATAATGGCAAGAGTAGGGCAAGTGACTAGGAGACGTAATATATGCACTGATGTCTTCTAAGGAGATTCTGAGTTAGGTGGCTGCTATCAACCAGGCTACAACTATTCAGAAGGGGAAATGGAAGAAACGGTAAGCTGGTCTTTCTAGGGCCTCCATTAAGGTATAAGACCCAATGGGGTAGCTAGATGGCGCAGTGGATAGAGCACTGGCCCTGGAGTCAGGAGTACCTGAGTTCAAATCCGGCCTCAGACACTTAACACTTACTAGCTGTGTGACCCTGGGCAAGTCACTTAACCCCAATTGCCTCACTAAAAAAAAAAAAAAAGGTATAAGACCCAGAAATGCTTCCCAGTCCTGGCCATGTTAGATGTACCTTGATGGGTGCAGCTAGGTGGCGCAGTGGATAGAGAACCGGCCCTGGAGTCAGGAGGCCCTGAGTTCAAATCTGGCCTCAGACACTTAACACTTATTAGCTGTGTGACCCTGGGCAAGTCACTTAACCCCAATTGCCTCACCAAAACCAAAACAAAACAAAATTTAATGTAAATGTACCTTGATGGATCCAAAAAGTTTATTATAGGAAGATACAGAAGGGAAAAAAAGTGGAAAGGAAACATACTTACTTTCCATAAGTAATATCTTTTAATACTAATTCTGGCGCTCTATACCACCGGGTAGCCACATAGTCTGTATAAATGTCCCCAGGGGCTGCTAATGTCCGAGCAAAACCAAAATCACAGAGCTTAGTAATTCCAGACTGAGATACTAATATATTCTCAGGTTTTATATCCCGATGAATAATCTAGAAACAAACAAGAATAATTTTAGATTAATTAAGTTTCAATAACAAGGGAAATTCTCTAACTTAAAGAACTAATATTGCCAGTCAAAGCAGTAAAGCTTTTTTCTACAAATGGAGAGGACGATCCATGCCTATGTTATGCATTAGGTTTCTAGTTCCTGGTCCCTCAGCATTTCCCCACATTAAAAAGGACTTGGGGAAAGATATACAGAAAAAGTCAGTGACATTCACCAATAGGAAAAACAACCAAGCATTCCAATTTATTGTAAAACACCATAGAATAAACAGGAAAATTTATTCAAAATCAGAAATCTGGGGTCCTTCCTTAGCTGTACAACAAAATTGCTGTAATTTGACTCTATGCCTTAGTCTCCCTCTAAAAGTTGGGAAAATATTAATATAGAGCAGATTTGGTTTTGGTGGTTAGCACCGTTTGAAAAAAATGCATTATACAAAATGAAAAACTTTGTTTACAAAACACCTTGGTATTCTGAGAAGAAAAACAAAATATTACCTCAGTTTGAACTATTCTTTGTAGCAATTTCAGCTTTGAAAGTGCTTTCTTTTTCTCATAGCTTACTTTTTTAAATTTAAATGTGTTTATACACAAACATGTTTGTTCTTGGATTTGTTTCTAACTCACTGATTTTAAACTGTTAAAATTTTTTCTAGTCTGGGGTAGCTAGGTGGTGCAGTGGATAAAGCACCAGCCCTGGATTCAGGAGTACCTGAGTTCAAATATAGCCTCAGACACTTGACACTTACTAGCTGTGTGACACTGGGCAAGTCACTTAATCCTCATTGCCCCACAAAAAAATTAATTAATTAATTAAAATTAAAATTTTTTTTGGCAGGGCAACTGGGGTCAAGTGACTTGCCCAGTGTCACACAGCTAGTAAGTGTCAAGTGTCTGAGGCCAGACTTGAACTCAGGTCCTCCTGAATCCAGGGCTGGTGTTCTATCCACTGCACCACCTGGCTGCCCCCAATTTTTTAATTTTTAAAAATTCTAGTGTTCTAACACATACCAGAAAAGAAAGTTGAAAATGAGAACTTTACAATAGATTTGGCATTTTTATCTTTTTTTAATATAAGAAATTAGGTAAGATTTGATGAAACAAAGTTAGCTCTATATCAAAAAAATAAATTTTGATTTTGTTTTCTGTACCTGAGAAATAAGACACTAAGCAAATATTTACCAAGTACTTCCTTGTAAATACCTGTTTCATGTCCAGGAGTATCTAATAGAGGCATTTTAAGGACAGGTAGGATTTTTGACAGGTAGAGACAGAAAGGTAGCATTCCAGGAGAAGATATTGACATAAGCAAAGTCACTGACAAGTCTAGTTTGACCACAGTGTCATATATAGTGAGATAGCATAATAAAGTGGAATAAATACTAGTCAAGAAACCTGGGTTTGAATCCTGGCTCCAACATTTACTAGCTCTGTGACACTGAGCAAGTCACCTAAATTCTCTAGGATCAAACTTCTTTATCAATAAAGGTGATAATACTATCTACCTCACAGGATTGTTTTGAGGAAAGTACTTAAAAAACCTTAAAGCACTTTAGAAGTGTAAGTTATTATTACATAAAGACTAAAGCAGTCGGATTGGGGCTGACACCCATCCCAGGCCCTGTCCCGTAGGGAGGAGTGCCCTATTCAGCCCAGTGCCCTCTAGGTGCCATTGAAAAGGGACAGGCCCTTTGGAGGCACCTGAAGGGAGGGGAGAGCAGGACCTCTCTGCTTCCCTTGCCTTCTGCCCTTCAGCTTTATCCAAGAATTGTTCCCCAAACTACGACTGGATTAACCTGGAGATGAGGTGTGGAAAGTGGATAGGGCCTGGTGCAGGGCACTGGATGAAGAACTTGATGAAATGGGCAAGGGGATCTGTGAGCCCTGTGTAAAATCTGTGCATTGGAATATTTGTGTATAAATGTGTATGTGACAAGACCAATAAATCTGACTGTGTGTGAAAAAAAAAGACTAAAGCAGTTACAAGTATGCATACTATGCTCTAGAGGTAAGGAGCCTCATTTCTACCTACCTGTGACTGTCCCATTTTATGATGAGTTAATAACTTAGAGAAGTTGTTAGATAAGATCTAAACTTTATTAACCACTCACTTCCACTCATAAAACATTTCTGAGATATTAAAAATTTTTATTTGTATGTTGATTAAGTTCCATTTTAAACACGTACATGTATATACATAACACTCATATGATACATGTATATATGTGTGGGTATGTATATCTCTATATGGATAAGAGATGATATGAGGTGGTCTAGGTGGATCTCTAAGACTAAAAACTGCAGAGAAGGAGCCAAACTGAACGATCAAAGTTCCTTACCAGGAGTTCCCTACACAGTAGAATCACAGGTCCAGTCCCAATTTCTATTTCTATATGGTCACACTTCCAATCTTAGATCAAATTCATATGAGTAAATATTAATCAAACAAAATAATTGACTAGACTCTGAATTAAATGACAATTTGATGGTATCAAATTCTGAACTTCAGTTTTGTAGAATTAGTACATGGTCTAAGCATATGCAAGTAAATACTACATTCTAATTTATCACACCATTGTTCCATACAACTTTTTATGCTTGAATTTGAACATCCTTCAAAATATGGAAAGATTCAACTTTTTACTATCTGACAATCTTGTGAAAATTTGGAGCTCTGGATATGGTTGTTTTTTGGGGTTTTTTTGCAGGGCAGTGAGGGTTGAGTGACTTGCCCAGGATCACATAGCTACTAAGTGTCAAGTGTCTGAGGCCAGATTTGAACTCAGGTGCTCCTGAATCCAGGGCCGATGGTTTATCCACTTCGACACCTAGCTGCCCCAAGTTCTGAATCATGTTAAAGATTCTATTAGTCACCATATCAAAGGCCTCCCAACTCTATTTCGGGTATATTTAGTAAATGTAGACATGAAGCATGTTTGATCTTTTTTATTTCTTTATCCTAAGCAATATTTCTCTTTTTTATCATAAAAGTATTTTATTATTTTCTAGTTACATGTAGAGATAGCTTTCAACATTTGCTTTTATAAGATTTAGAGTTCCAAATTTTTCTCCCTCCTTCCCTTCCCTCTCCCCTCTCCAAGACAGAAAGCAATCTGATATAGGTTTTATATATATATATATATATATACACAACCATATTAAACATATTTCTGCATTAGTCATATTGTGAAAGAACAAGAACAAAAGGGAAAAACCTCAACAAAGAAAAAATAAAAACAAAAAAGTAAAAATAGTATGGTTCAATCTGCATCCAGATTCCACAGTTCTTTTTTCTAGATGTGGAAAGCATTTTCCATCATGAGTCCTTTAGAATTATCTTGGATCATTGTATTGCTGAGAAGAGTTAAGTCTATCACAGTTGATCTTCACACAATGTTGTTGATACTGTGTACAACGTTCTCCTGGTTCTGCTCATTTCACTCAGCATCGGTTCATGTGAGTCTTTCCAGGTTTTCCTGAAATCTGCCTGCTCATTGTTTCTTATAGCACAATAGTATTCCATTACATTCATATACCACAACTTGTTTAGCCATTCCCCAGTTGATGGGTATCCCCTCAATTTCCAATTCTTTGCCACCCCAAAAAGAGCAGCTATAAATATTTTGTACATGTGGGTTCTTTTCCCTTTTTTATGATCTTTTTGGAATAAAGACCTAATAGTGGTATTGGTGGGTCAAAGGGTATGCAGAGTTTTATAGCCCTTTGGGCATAGTTCCAAATTGCTCTCCAGAATGGTTGGATCAGTTCACAGCTCCACCAACAATGCATTAATGTTCCAATTTTTCTACATCTTTCCTAACATTTATTATTTAATTTTTGTCACATCAGCCAATCTGATAGGTGTAAGGTGGTACCTCAGAGTTGTTTTAATTTGCATTTCTCTAATCAGTAGTGATTTAGACTAAGCAATATTCTCCAACATTTTTCACTATTCTTCCTTTTATGCCTGCTTTTAAATTTAGGTCACTGCATTTATTAGGTCATTGTATATATACTTTAGGTAATATATATATATATATATTTAATTTAGGGGGTCTTATGCAGTTCTTTGAAGAATTTCTCCATCTCCTTATCTTCTGCAACAGAAATTGGCACATAATAAGCTGCAATTATCTGCATGGTGGTCTTTTTGCAAAGGCTCACAATGGCTATCACAAAACTACAGAATTTGAGAGTGGAGAGGGACCTCAACAGGCATCTAATCCAATCCTTACACAAAAGGAACCCCACTATAAAATATCTAACAAATTATTGTCCAGCCCCTGCCTGAAAAGATCTAAGAAGGGAAAATATCTTTAAGGGAAGGCATTCCCCTGATTAGGAGAATCCTATGCTATCCCTGGATAGCTCAAATTGTTAGGAAGTTTTTCCTGACATCAAGTTTAAATTTACCTCATTGAAACTTCCATCCATTGCTCCTGGAGTCAAAGAGAACAAGTCTAATGTCTCCTCCAAATGGTCCTCCAAATACTTGAAGACTGATATTATGTGCACTCTGCATCTTCTTTTCTCCAGGTTACACATGCTCAATTCATTCATTGACTATATATATGTTATGGACTCAAGTTGGGGCCACTAGGTGATGCAATGGATAGAGTGCTGGGCCTGGAGTCAAGAACACTTGAATTCAATACTGGCCTCAGACACTTACTAGCTGTGTAACTCCCAGCAAGTCACTTACTTGTTTGCCTCAGTTTCCTCATCTGTAAAATGAGCTGGAGAAGAAAATGGCAAGCCACTAAAGTAGCTCTGCCAAGAAAACCCCAAATGGGATCATGAAGACATGACTGAAAAATGTCTCAACAACAACAATGTGGATTCAAATTCCTTCAGCATACAAGTTGTACTTCTCTGGACACTCTCTAGCTTACCAGCATCTTTAAACTGAGATCTGACAAGGGAGAGTACTGTGGGACCATCACTTCCCTATTCTGGAAAGTTATGCCTATCAATGCAGCCCAAGATCACAATGGCTTTTTTGGCTACCATATCACACTAACTCATGATAAGCTTGTAGTTCAGTAAAACTGAAATGTCATAAGAAACATTTCTTGTTGTCTAAGGACACATAAGACTAAGTGCAGCCACTCCTTTATTTGCCTACCCAAGAAAAATCTGTGAACCATCCTTCCATTTAGAAGACTTCCTAGTCTTCTGGTTTCATTAGTAAAAATATACCAATACTGATATGATTCAGTTCATCCAGTAATATGTCAACTTGTTAATGATTAAACAATGGATCTTCACAGTAGCTACTGAAAAATCCCTATGGCAGAGGAAGATAAAAATAAATTAGTCTTTGTTAAGGGCTAAAATTCTAGCTAAACTGTCTAAAATATCTAATGAGTGGTCGCCAATAAATTATAAGCTTTAGCAAGAGTTAGACTTTTAAGCATTTATTAAGGAGAATAAGAATTTGGTAAAGAGAGAGAGAAAGGCCTAGATTCCTATCTATTAAAGGGAAAGTGCATTTCTAGCTCCCTCCTCTGCTGGAGACCTCAGGAAAGCGCGAGACCGAGCGCCAGTCTCTTCCTTCTTCCTCCCACTAGCCAACGTCACTTCCTGACGCCAAAGAAAAGACTCCTGGTCTTGCCCTCAAAGACCTTCGCTTCATGGGCGGAACTCTTCTACAGTAAGTCTCCAGCAGGTGGCGTCATTCCAATCGTTACACCTTCATTTATTCAAAGGGATTGTACCAATGTAAGCAAGGAGTTTCTGGCACTTTCCAGGAGGTCACAGAAAAGGCAGTGAATGACATTAGCTATTTAATGGTATTGGTTTATCTGGATCATCAGATTATCAATTTGGAGGCTGTCTACTTGAAACATCTTATTTTATTAATGAAGAAGTTGAGACCCAAGGATGACAAGTGACTAGTTTAAGTTTCTTCCATCATTAAGAAATTGGTCATCTAAAGCTGTAAACTGACAAATACTAGTTCTGCATCACCTCTGTCAAGTATACAGAGTACTAACTTAGAATTCATCACTAGGTCATGTTCAAAGAATTGTCAGGAACTATAGGAACTAAAGATATTTCTGGGTTTAGTGACACTAATAGTATGAGATTAATGAATGATTATGCCATCATTACAAAGTCTCTTAAGGAAAACTCTATGGATATATGACAAAAAGGAACCAGAAACAATTAGAAAAGATAACTATCCAGACTGAATACTTTGATATCCCCTTTGAGAACACTAGGACAAGAAATATGACCAGGCAGGCTTTAAAGAAGTTTATCAACTGCCTTTCACATGCATCAGTGTTGACTTTTGCCTAACTTAAGTGTGCCTTTTGTCTTACACACTTGTATCAGTCTAGATGGTCTGAGGGCAGTTTGTGCTAGGGGGAAAATGGCTACAACAGCCTATTGTGCTTCCCACCAAGTAGTTCTCATCCACAAACTGAAGTTTCAGGGCCTTGATGTGAGTTATCACTGAAAAGTTTGCTTGGACTCATGTGTAGGGATAGATACAGATACAGACAGATTCAGGTATGCATAATCCACTGACCTATATTCTAAAAAGTACTAAGGTGGCTGCCACTAACGAGATGAATATCATCTCTGTCCAACTATGAGTTGAATGTGGATTACTGGCCAGGAAGAACTAATGTGCTACAGGTGTTCTATCCAGCAAACATCATCAGAAAATTATTCTCAAAGAAAGAGTGATTTATGGTATGAAAGGAGCAGGGCCACCAAAAAGCAAGGGCAAGATTCTAGGATTTTTCTCTGGAGAGTGTGTACCATCAATAGAAATAATTTTGTAGCCTTAGGCAACCGTCTTTATACAATCTGAACATTGATGACTGGTGGCAAGTTCAGGCCAACTGGTTAAGAGAAACAGACATGCCCTTGGGGGATCCAGACCACTTGTGAAGTAATATATTACTAAATAAAGTGTAAAAAGGTAAACAGTTCTTCACAAAGCTTTTAGTCCATGGATTTCAAAGATATACATGATAATTTTAGACACCTGGGCCAAGAGAAATCTATCTGGTGTAGTATAGATTCTTTTGCTCCCAGTTGGCAGCAGAAGTAGTGTAAGACTTGTAGCCAGAGTACTCATAGCAAAGTGCTGATTCAAGACACTTATCTGGAGAATATAAGACCAGCAAATCTTTGAGTTGTTATCTGTCTTGTCTCTGGAAAAGGTACTGGAATAACATTAGCAACACCCAAGTGGTGACAGAACCCTTCATGGAGTATACATAGGCCCACCCAATCAGCAACCAAAAGGTTTCTGCAGTGGCAAAAATGTTACATTAGCATTTCTCAGTATATGGATTCCTTACCAGGATTCACTCCTATCAGGGTTGAGATTCTGAAAGAAGTTCACTTCAAGGATGTGCTCAATCTGGCAGGAAATAAATTTAGAACAACTCCACATCACCCTTAAGGAGACCAGAAAACAAAGGCTTTTAATCTCACCTTGCTAAATACATTAGGGATATGGAGATACAAGTATAATTTTAAGTGGAGTTAGCATATGACATTTTTGGTATATGCCTAGAATGTCACTAGGAAGAAGACCAGAGGCTTTATTCCATCCATGTTATTATTTGAATAAAAACCAGGACTGCCTACTGACCACTGTTTGGCGTATCTAAAGATGGAAGACAGAGAAATTCATAACCTGTATAATCCAAGGATGAAGGACCACTGCCTTTGTTGATAGTAAAGAAGTCAGTGCAGCAGAAAACTATATTTATCAAGGAGCAACTACTCCTTCACTAGCACTATGAGGCATGTGGATCCTACCAATTCCTAGGTAAGATAGCATTCACCAGAGAAAAGGGTTGTTTCACACCATATGGAAAGATAAGGAAAGTTTTCCTGATGGAAGAGAGGACTCATCTGTACTCTTTTGATCAAAATTTTTAAAAAAAACAAACTGTTAATTACCCTAAAGTCACTTCAGTCCCTAAATCTATGATCTGATATTAGTCTGAATGAATGCCTGCAAAGGAGTGTTGAATTACCATTTAGGGAGAGTAAAATGAGCCAGAAACTTACATTCCCATCAATTTTCTTTGTTGAGGGCATTAGGCAGAGATTGTTTATGAAAAGGAAACCAGATATTGACATTCCCAGGGTACTCTGGTTTGGAGCATGAACCATAAAGGACTTCCTGATAATTACAATTACATAAATGAAGATGTTAACAGGCAAAAAAAAAATTAAGCTAAATACAACATATGAGTCTGATACTACATTTTAAAAGTCAAAGCATAGGGGCAGCTAGGTGGCACAGTGGATAAAGCACCAGCCCTGGAGTCAGGAGTACCTGAGTTCAAATCCGGGCTCAGACACTTGACACTTACTAGCTGTGTGACCCTGGGCAAGTCACTTAATCCCAATTGCCTCACTTAAAAAAAAAAGGAAAAGCATATACCCTTTCTTTCAACAAAGGGAAAATTACAAAAGATTACAGTAGCATATATGACTAGTCTCAATCACTCATTTGTGGGTTTGTTTTTTGTTTGCTGTCTTTTGGGAGTATGCTTTGATTTCAGTTCATGTTTATCTGCTGTTAAAATAAAACTGATCGATTAAAACATAGCAATTTTTTAAAAATCAAAGTTGGTGAATGAGTTCCCTGAATAGCTATACTGTCAGTTCCTCCTTTTCTCTCTGAATAAAGTTTGTTTCTGTGTTGTTTACATTTCATTCTTGAGAACTTTTTCCTTTGGGCTGACGCTATATTGTAGAAATTTTACACATGGAATTCTATCGGTCCTTTCTCTGGACTCTTTAAATCTGTTCTTCCAAAATCTAGGGCACATAGACTATGAAAGGAATATAATGGGTTGTATATAGAAGCACTGGACAGTTTGCTTCTAGTCAGGAAGACCTGAGATCATGCTTTGTTTTTGAAATATACTGGCTGTATGACCCTGAGGAAGTCATATAACCTTTCAATGCTTCCAAACAAGAATATAAATTATAAAGCAGGTGCCAACCTGCACTGTAGATGGAACTTCTTCAAAAAGAGATGTCAGGGCAGTTAGGTGGTGCAGTGGATAAAGCACCGGCCCTGGATTCAGGAGGACCTGAGTTCAAAATCCGGCCTCAGACACTTGACACTTACAAGCTGTGTGACCCTGGGCAAGTCACTTAAACCCCGTTTCCCCGCCCCCCCAAAAAAAGGAGATGTCTATGCCAATTAAATCACAGGTATGGTTAAAAAAAAAAAAGTCAGACATTTGGCTTCCTTCCTCTCTATCATAACTCTAAGATGGAATGGTCACTTCTTTTTTGTTTGTTTGTTTTTGCAGGGCAATGGGGGTTAAGCGACTTGCCCAGGGTCACACAGCTAGTAAATGTCAAGTGTCTGAGGCTGGATTTGAACTCAGGTCTTCCTGAATCCGGGGCCGGTGCTCTATCCACTGAGCCACCTAGCTGGCCCTGAAAGCATGTTTCTTAACTATGGAGCAGGTGTTCTAGACAGCACAGTGTAAGGAGTGGGGAGATTTGAAGGAGGACATGGTGGAAGGAGGGAAAACTGAGTGGGATGAGAGGGAACAGGTAGTTAAGAGATGGGAAATGAGGCTCATACTTTAGTAGCCAGAGTTCAGAATCACCAGTATAAGAAGGGTATGAAGGGAAAAAAATATAATGATCGTTAAAGAATGAATTCTGGAAGAGTATCAGTGGCTGGAAAGAAGTCCATTGAGGGAGGCAGGTAGAACAACTTCAAGGCCAAACTCAGCATGTTGTATCCTTCGAGGCCCAGGACACCAGCTGCTAAGAAGCAATGGTATTGCCTGAAAGACTCCAGAGCAAGGAAGCAGGAATTGTAGTTCAAAATTGGATAATGTTCAAGAAGGAAGGGTCTTCAGAAAGAAGTCTCTGAGGCAAAGAAGTCAGCGTCCCATGGCCTGGATCAGGAGTTGATTCTTGGCTCTTGGCAAGGTCTCCTTTGGCAAAGTGTCCTTGGCAAAGTCTCTCTATGAGGCCTAGATCAGGGCCCTGGGCCAAAGACAGAGACCAGAGGCTGGGGTGGATGCAGAGGCTCCTGGTAAGTCTTCTCCCATCCTTTCCACTGATTCAAATCTTACCCATGTTTCCAGGTCTAAGTCTAATGCTTAGCTCCTTTTTGAAGCCTTCTCCAACAAATCGGGCTCTACGTAATTTAAGATGATTCCCCCTTTTCTCAACTCCTATAATCTGTGCTATCTATATCCCTTGGCTGTATTCTGTCTCTTATTGTTATTTAATCAACAATCCTCATTCTGTCTTCTTTCCAATTCAATTATAAACTCTTTCAGAGCACAGCACACAGTAGTTACTTAACATTTTCATAAAGAGATCACATAAATCTAAATCAAATTAGCAAATATTAAAGTATATACTGTGCGCAGAACACTGCAGTAGGGTTTGAGAGGAAATAAAGTTTAGATGGTGGCAAACAAAATATGTGATTTTACCCACTACAAATTTATGGTAAGTGTATCAACGAGGCCTTTAATGTTGCTTAACAACTCTTTTACTCTATTATTATTGGCTTTCTTTCATTTTCCACAGTGACAGTTGCAACTATTGTCCTACCCTTAACTCCACATTTAGAACAGATGAGCCAGTGTCCCTGTGATACAATTTTCTGAATTAAGGACAGCTAAAGGAAACTCAACTTTTTCCTCCCAATCTCAACTTCCCAGCATCCTCATTTATTCTTTTTTTTTTTTTTTTTTGGTGAGGCAATTGGGGTTAAGTGACTTGCCCAGGGTCACACAGCTAGTAAGTGTCAAGTGTCTGAGGCCGGATTTGAACTTAGGTCCTCCTGAATCGGGGCCGGTGCTCTATCCACTGTACCACCTAGCTGCTCCCATCCTCATTTTTTCTTCTTCGCTCCAGTCTCAAAAGAAAAGTTCTCTTGCTAAAGTTAATCCCCTCTGTGTGTGGCCCTTGATCCCAAGCCCTCTTGCCCTTCTAAACATCTTTCAACAGTAAGCATTCCCTTTATCTCCTGTGTCTTCAATCTTAGTCTCTCTACTGGCTCTTTCTCAACTGCCTACAAATATATTCAAGTCATCCCTTCTACCCTTCCTCTTCACTCCCACCAATTCAACTACCATCCCATTATCTCCTCTAATCACTCCAATTCATCAGCCATCCAATCCCAACAACCTATTTAAAAGGTTATTTATGTCTTTCTGGGGCAGAGCCAAGATGGCAGAGAAAAAGGCAGTGAGCTCTCGAACTCACAACACAATTGCTCCAAAAAACATCCAAATAATGCCATAGGACAATTCCAGGAGCAGCAAAATCCACAGAAGAATGTGATGAGATCATTTTCCAACCAAGACAGCTTGGAAGGTCGGAAGGAGGGAGCTGCTGTGCTGAGACAGGAGTGGAGCCCAACCCTACAATCACAATGACACAGATCTAGTCCCAGGAAGGCCTCGCCTGAGAAAGAGACCCCCCCCCCACCTCCGCCTCTGAATCAGCTGCAGTGTCTAGAACTAAACTCACGTTCTGGTAAGAGGGCTGAGCCCTTGACAAGGGGAAGATTACAAGGGTCTCTGCCAGTGCTGAGGCTGAACTTGGGTTTTTCACCCCTGCTAGGAATCAGGAGGTAGGCTTGAGTAGCAGTGGCCCAAGTGGGGGAGGGGCACAGGATCATCGGAACTGACAACCACAGAACACAAAGCTGGTTGATTAACAAGTTGGTCTTGGGTCATCTACAGACCAGGGAACAGGCCAGGCGAGTGAAGAACCTGCTCCTCCTTAAATCATACCCCCTGGGACCTCCTGAAGCTTAGGACAGTGCAGCCTGGAAAAGGTTATTTATACCCAATATCTCCATTTCCTCATCACCCATTCTTTCTTTGCCAGTCCCTGGCAACTTTATTCTTCCCCTTCTCACTAACATTTTTTCAAAGATCAGCAGTAAGATACTATGAAAAAGTCAAGAAGCTTAAGGACTAAAAAAAATTACCATATTAGATTATGGCCTCCCAGATAAACCTTACTTTGGATTTAGAAATTATATACTTTTCTGATTCTCCTTTTCTCCAATTGCTCATCCACTCCTTTTACTAGCTCCTTATTCTCTTCCTAATACCTTAAAATGGATGTTTCAGAGGTTTTATTCTTGACCCACTTTTCTTCCTTCAGTACTCTTCCTTGGTAACCTATTTACTCTTTTTTTTGGCAGGGCAATAAGGGTTAAGTGACTTGCTCAGGGTCACATAGCTAGTGTCAAGTGTCTGAGGCCAGATTTGAATCCAGGGCCAGTGCTTTATCTACTGTGTCACCTGGCTGCCCCATCTATTTACTCTTTAGGCCTCAACTCTTACCTCTCTGCAGATGTCTCCCAGATCTATACAATTCTAACCTTTCTCTCCAGTTCCATCCAGACCCCCATCTCCACCTAAAAATTCCAACAACTCAAAATGTTCAAAACTGAGTTTATCTTTCTCTATCCCACTAAATTCATTGTCAGTGGTAACACCGTTCATTCAGCCTCCAATGTTTGACATCTTGATGTTGTCAATTTTTCTCTTATTACAATCCGTAACATTTCATTGATTCTACCTCTAGTCCACATTACAACTGTCCCCTCCTTTTTATTCCCATTGCTACTACATTAGTAGAAACCTTCACTGTTACCCACCTGCATTATCACAAAGGCCTTCTTACAACTCTTTTGCCTCTAGTCTCTTTCTCCTCCAATCTAATTTTCATACCATTGCAATCTTCATCACGTACAAATTTGGTTATGCCACACAGCCTTGCTCAAAAATTTTCAATGGTTTCTTATTACCTATGAAGTTCAAGCTTTTACCTGGCATTCAACCAGTCCACAATCTACTGCTAATCTGGTGGTCTTTCCAGCCTTATCATGCACTATTTTCTCCTACTTAGTCTCTGTTACAGCCAAACTAGATTGCTGTCCCTACTAACCATGCTGTGCACTTTCCTATGTCTTTGCTTTTTGTGTTAATCTATTAATTATCTGTGTATATGTGTTATCCCCTACTAGACCATGAGCTCTGATAGGTCTAACTTCCATCTTTACCTACACTTTGTAATTCTACACACAAAAATCATTTAACAAATGTTTGGCGAACTGGAATGTACAAGATATACTTTTCCCCTAAGTAAGTTTGCAAGGCCTTCCACACCTCAGCAAAACAATTTCTTTCTTTTTTGTGTGTGTGGCAATGACATGCCCATGATCACACAGCTAGTACGTTATCAAGTATCTGAGGCTGGATCTGAACTCAGGTCCTCCTGAATCCAAGGCTGGTGCTTTATCCTCTGCGCCACCTAGCTGCCCATTGTAAAACAATTTCTTTCTCATTTCTTTCAAAAGAGGACCCCAGAAAGTCAAGATAAACAGGATGCCATTTCCAAAGTCCACCCACTACTCTTTTGATTTCATCATTTGATCAGTTACAATTCCATCTAATTTAACTACATCTGCCTCACATCTTTCTATTTTGTCCACAATAACAGCTTGTCAAATGGCTTGCTAAAATCCAGGCATTGCTCTGACCCACAAGTATAATATGTCAAAAAAAGGAAAATGTTATTTTGTCCTGACCTGTTCTTCTTGAACTCATGAAGGTTCCCAGTTTTCACTTCTTTTTCTTAGTTCTTACAGTTAATTGTTTTGGTCTTTTGTCTTAGGTGTGTGTTCTAGATTCCCCAAATATAAGGACCTTGATTGTAGTTTTCTACTTACCTGTATCTGGTTTCCAACAGCACTTCCACAGTCACTTAATCTTATGATGATGATTATGGAAGTAAACATTAGCAATTAAATTCAATGACAAACAAGCTTTTAAATCGAATAAGGATGTTTATAGTAAGTCTAAAATTATATTGATTTACTGTGAAGCACTTACATTATTGTTGTGAAGATATTCAATTGCCCGAAGGATCTGGAAGAGGTATTTTCTTAGTCTTTTACTCTCAAGTCCATGACAATAATGCTGTAACTCATCTAAAACTGTGTGATCAATAAATTCAAATACCAAATGAATTTTCTTTTTCTGTCTAAATACTTCAATCAGATTGACCAGGTTTTCATGACGAAATTGCTATTAACAAAAGAAAAAAGGTTTTCAGAAATTATTCTAAACACCATAACTTGCATACAAGTCCTACATAGTATCAAATTGAGGCTAAAATATTATCACTTTTCCTCTGGTATTTCAACTTGGGAGTCATAAATTAAGGGAATTTTGGTCCATTGAAGGCAATGTCTCCTTGTCAATTTAACTCTTCAGTTTTTCATGTCTGTTTATTCCAAGATAACAAGAGATAGAAGTAAGCTGATGTTGATATTTGGTGCCCCTTTTGGCTTGTTTTTTAAATTTAAAAAAAAATTTTTTTGTAGGGCATTGGGGGTTAAGTGACTTGCCCAGGGTCACACAGCTAGTAAGTGTCAAGTGTTTGAGGCTGGATTTGAACTCAGATCCTCCTGAATTCAGGGCTGGTGCTTTATTCACTGCATCACCTAGCTGCCCCTGATGTTGATATTTGGTAAAGTGCTATAGAATCAATGTCAATTTTTAAGTTCTACTTGTTGGTCAATGCAACATCTTTATTAAATGGTAGTAAAATAAAAGTTTTTATATCAACAGAGCTTACAATTTTAAACTGATTTCAGTTCTGTAGTAGAGGTTACAGAAACAATTAACTATATTGCTTGGTGTCTCTATGTCACAGAACCACCAGTTATTGTAACCTCACTTAGATACTACTAGGTCCTGAACATTAAAAAAACAACAAAAGAAGTACTGGGTAGTCATCCAAACAAATTACCAAAATGCTAGAGAATTACTTTAAAATTCCTAAAAACTTCTCATAAGAAATTTTTACTTTAGATATGCGCACATAATTTAAGTATATCTGTAGGAACTTAATGGGAATTTGTGAAACTGTGGGTAGAAAACTGCCATATGTCCACATTACTAAACTAAATATACAAAATACTTCCTATGGTAAGAACCATCTTGATTTTGCACAAAGATTTATTAAAATTATTACATGTCTTTCACAGTTAAATTTTTTCAGAATATCAGAAATGTTATCTCTCATATCTGTTCTAAAAAAAATAAAGACAATCCATTTAATGCTCAGTCATCTGAGATAACAATATATTTCAACTCAACTCATACATTCAAGGTCTTACTTAATAAGAATTAAGGTAAAAGCTACTGAGCTAATCACCAATTTCCCTAACAGAAAGAAAATTCATACACTGCAAACATCTTATCATTTCTAGCATTAAAACATAGCAAGCCTATTTTCTGACTGGCTTTTGACCTACAACAAATATTATCTTTGACTATAAGCCCTAAATTATAGTAATCAGTTAAGCTACCTATTCTGTAAGGAAAAAAAATTTTATGTGGCAATATTCTTTGCCAATTTTACCAAAACTCTTAATTCTAGCTGAAAGAGGTGCATTTTTAAATGCTGTATTAGATTATTAAACATTTCATGGTAAAATATTTCTATTTATTCCAAGGGCATGTGGATTTTTGAAAAATATTCTAAATTGGGGTCTTATGCAATTTCACCCTTTCAGTTCTTTTAATGTGGCTAAAAGATAAACATTCCAAAAATCTCTAAAGTTTCTTTTATAATTTCTTATCCTGATTCCCCAAGTTGACAAGGTTTGGCAACATAAAGAGCAGTAAAAAGAATAATTACTTATCACTACAATGTACACCACTAAACTGAAAGAGGAAGTTTCCAGTCTGATTTTTATTGTACCAGGTGGCCCAAAAGTCTAAATTCAGTTTCATGCTATAAGTTTAAAACCACACTCAGACTTTTGGGCCACTGCTATGTAAAAGACAAAGGATGTTTTAAAAGAGTAGATATACTACAAGTAGATTATCCAGAAGAAGTGGTCAAATTTTCTCTAAACGTTACAATGAAATAAAAAACATGCCCAACTTTTTTTTTTAATCCTAGTTCCATTACTATTTTTTTTTCCTGCAGATGGTAGAGCTGTGTTCCATAGAAACACACCCACTAGTGATATTTCACAGAACTTTTATAGAAATTTTTATACCTCTTTGCAGAAATTAGGTTTAGTTCAAATTGTCAGAGTGAGTTAAGGCTTTAAATAAGAATTCAATCTAGTTCAAATCATAAAGTACTCTAAAATTCAATGCCATAAAGCTAAAGTCATGCTAGAAATAAGCAAATCAAAGGTAACACATCTGAAGTGTCTCAAAATAATATCTTTATTTAATAATCATGACATCAATCCACATTTTCACAAATGCCTTCAGTCTTGTGACAAATCGGTCATTTTTTCCAAATGACTAGACAGAAAAAATAACCAGCTGCACTACCCCAAAGAAAAACCGAGATAGACAAAAGCACTTTCTTTGGGAAGAGTTTCATTTCTACCTAAGTATGACAGTAATAAGGGCTATTTTCACTAAGAACAGTTTTGAATTAGTGCATATTACAATTACAAAAGTGGTCTTAACAATATATGAAGGAAAAACAAAACAATATATGAAGGACTTGTCATTTCTTCACTGTAAGAACCCAGTGTTGGATGACTTATTTGTTTTTGTTTGTTTGTTTTGGTGAGGCAATTGTGGTTAAGTGACTTGCCCAGGGTCACACAGCTAGTATGTGTTAAGTCTGAGCTTGGATTTGAACTCAGGTCCTCCTGAATCCAGGACCAGTGCTCTACCCACTGCACCACCTAGCTGACCCTTGGATGATTTATTAAAGAAGTCTTAGGGTAACAAAGTTTAAGTCACTTGCCCAGGGTCATACAGCTTGTTTCAGTGGATCTGAAAGTTGATCTTTCTGACACCAAGGCCAGCACTTTATGCTGCCTCTTGTATTCTCTACAAAATGATGCCAACTGGATTACCCTTTTTATTGCATAGAATAAATCATTCATTTAAGGCCAAAAATGCCTATACCTTTCTTCTTACAAAATGAATTGGTCATATCTAATGTAGATCCACGTGCTAGAGAAGGAAATGGCAAACAACTCCATCTTTGCCAAGAAAACTCCAAATGCAGTCATGAAGAGTTGGACATGACTGAAAAACAACTGAACAATGTAGATCACAAGAGGAAAAAATATTTTTTTATTAAAGAAAAAACTGCTTCTCTAATTGGGTGTGAGCACTATCTGTATTCTGCACATAGCTCAAATTAAAGTAAATATCTAAACTAGATAATTGTATTCTTGTTTTTCTAAAGGGCACTATCTTCTAAACAAAACTCAGGGAGTTTTGCTTCACCCTTCCACTTCATATCTGAGTAAATGAAATATATGCGTAAGTACTTTATGTATATGTGGTCAAGGTTCGTATACTACAATTATGCTCTTCCCTCATCTAATTTTTTCCTCCAGATTGCATTTACTTTTATGATTTCAAAGATGATTTCTATGCAGATCTGCATCTCTTCCCACCTCAAAACTGGATAAGGAAACTTCAAATACAAGAAGTCTAAAACAACTCATTTTTCCCTTCAAACTAGCTGTCCCTAGACAGTAGTGATGCCACAATTCCCCCACTCAGACTAGGAATTTTGGAACATTGGATTTGGGAGTCAAAAGATTTGGATTAGATTCCTGGCTCTGTCACTGCCTCCTTATATGACTTTGGTGAAAGCCACTTAATTAAACCTGTTTCCTCTTCTCTAAAATAGGGATAGTGACAACTAGCACTACTTTTTAAAAACTAAGAACTGCGTACAATTATCTTTGGCAGCCATCAAGTCTGGTTATATTCTTCCAGGGCTCTTATTTTGTATGTTTTTATCTCCTATTCAAAGAACCTTAGTATATTTCAAGGTCCTTCACAATCTGACCTAAATCTAACTCTCCAGCTCTATCTTCTATTACTTACCTACAGAAAATGATCTACTCCGTATACATTCCTACCTCCCCACCTTCTCTCATGTGTTTACCCTGGCCAGAAATACCTACCCTTCTCTACTTATCTAAATCCTACCCAACCTGTAAGGTCTAACTCAAATTCAAACTGAACCTTTCCAAACCACAGGGTTCCTAGCAACCCCTTCCTATAGCACTCATTGTTTGCAGAACTCATTTAACATTTACACTTTATTAACCTAAATTGTTATTTATCTATCTAAATATGTCTCCTTTAACTGTAAATTCCTGGAGAACAGGGATTGAATTTTCCTTCACTATTTTTGTAGAATGAGTTGTGCACTTTCAATTGCTTAATCTGAATGATTCTTTCATAAAATAGGCCTTTTAAAACTTGAGTTTTGGGGCAGCTAGGTGGCGCAGTGGATAGAGCACTGGCCCTGGAGTCAGGAGTACCTGAGTTCAAATCCGGCCTCAGACACTTAACACTTACTAGCTGTGTGACCCTGGGCAAGTCACTTAACCCCAATTGCCTCACTAAAAAAAACAAAAAACAAAAAACTTGAGTTTTTGTGCATGTATTATATGTATTATCATTTCAAAATACTTTCTAGAACTTCTTTTATTCCCACAAATCATAAAGGGTAAATTATAAAATTGATGTAACACTTCCTTTTTCTACATATATATGTACATACACACAAACAGCACATAATTTATCAAAATATCCTAAAAGGGGGGGCAGCTAGGTGATACTGGCCTTGGAGTCAGGAGGACCTGAGTTCAAATCCAACCTCACAACTTTACACTTACTAGCTTTGTGACCCTGAGCAAGATACTTAACCTTGACTGCTTTGCAAAAACAAAAATCAAAAAAGATTTCCTAGTAAGAAAATGACTTTTATTTCCCAACCATTTCTCTTGACTTACGTAACAATTATGGCAAAAGAAGCAAACCTTTAGAAACTTTATTTCTCTCATTGCAATTTTGTTGACAGATTTTTCCGGTTTTTCATAAAATATCTTAATGGCTACTATCTGCCCAGTATCCTTATGTTTACACTTCATGACTGTTCCGTAACTTCCCTCTCCTACTTTTCCAAGGGTTTCATACATCTCCATTTTCAAGACTGGTTTCTAGTTCTTCATGGAAATAAAGGGAAAAAAGACAAATGTTTATATTTGCTCCAGGCTGGAAATCTATTTCTAGAATTTGCACCAGAAGTTATTCCTATAGAAAACAAAGGATTTTGAGTATTTAGCAATCTGTGAACATCTGGTCCCAAATACAAGACGAATAAGGAAAAATGCAGTTTTCTCTCTTTCCCCGCCCTTCCCACCCAAGTTTCTGTTTTTCTTCTGGGGCACCACCACAAGATTCTGTCCCCATCACACACATAACTCCTAACTACACTTTTCACACAGCTTCAAACACCCCCATCAAACTTTGGGTTCCTACACCACTTCAGACTTAAGTCCTTCCACATCAAACATGGGACTCCCATACTTACACTCACCCATGAAACCTGAGACTCCAAAATAGGCTCAAACCTAACTAGACTCTTTATATGACATTCCCCCATGTCGAAGACCGAAAGGTCCACACCCCCCCCACACCACCCCAAACCCCGCGCGCGCCCGCCCACTCTGCTCCGCAGGCGCAGCCGAGAGACGTCTCGGTTCCCCTCTTCAGCTCTCCAGCAAGTCTCAATCCTCCAGGCATCCGCTAGCTCCTCCCCGCCTAAAAGTCACACTCCCTCACCAAGCTCCAAGGTGGTTCCCCCAGGATAAGACCCTTACACTCCGCCCTCCCACATCACCATTTCCACCCCGGGTTCACTCCCCCATGAAGTTCCCAAAGGCCTCCGTTCCCTCACGGGTACGACCTCGTCCTCCAGAGATCTCAGCCTCAAGTCTTCCCCGCTTTGCCCCGCTGGAATAATCTCCTAATACTTGGGCTCCCACATTGTCTCAATCCTCCATCTCCCGCCATCAAACCCGCGGTTCCCGGGCCCGGGCAGCAGCATCCCCCTCCGCTCCGCCCCGCCGTTGACCTGGTCAGGGCAGCCGCCGCCTCAGCCCATCCTGCGGCCCCACGGGCCTGGCTCCGAGCAGTCGTAGCCCTAGCCCCTGCCCCGCCCCGAGGACGCAGCCTCGCCCTGCCCTGCCCTGCCCGCCTGCCCCACCACCCGCTACCATGGCAACGCCGGCAGGGCGGAGACGGAACGCGGCGCGCGCAGGACCGGAAGCTTCTTGAGCCCACCTGGTTCGGAACGGCGAGCAAAGAGGGACAGAAAAGGAAAGAAGGCGGGTCGCGACCCTGGCCTTGCCCTGGCCCGTGAGAGGGCAGCATGTGGCAATTGGGGGAGGCGCAATAAGCTGGAGAAATGCCACCTGTCATCAGTTTTTCCTCCCGTGATCGTCGAAGCCAGAATGGAGCCTTTTGGGCTTGAATGATTTCTGTCAAAGGGCGGACGGGTCTGTGACCCGGAGAATGTCGGTCGAAATGTGAGGATTCGGGCCTGAAAATCAGAAACGAAATACCAGGACGAGGCGGAGGGAGAGCCGAGGAGAAGCGCTGGCGGGGCCGGGGCAGCTAGGCCAGCGACGATTCGGACTTCAGCCCTCGCACTCCCTGGCCCCGGCTGCTGTCATCGCCTTCCTAGTCACTAAAATGTTTTCTTGCCCTCCCTCCCGCCTCCTCACCCCTTATTGGAAAAAGAAGGAAAAGCGGCCCCCTAAGCCCATTACCTCTCTGTCAGAGGATCACGGATCCTCCAGAATCATGAGTGGTTCAGCGAGCATTTATTAAGCATGTATGAAAATATAACGAGAAGAGGGGAAATCCACAAAACATTTTCCTTGCCCTTAAAGAGCTCACATTCTAAACAACATGCAAATATCTATATACCTACAGTGAGAATGGAAGGTCATCTCAGAGGGAAGGTATATAGTAAGGGGAGGAACGATTTGCAAAAGGTGCGATTTGAGCTGAGTCTTGAAGCTGGGGAAACAGTCCGAGGTGAAGAGGCAGAGCATTTCTAGGAATGGGAGACAGCTAATACGGAAGAGATGGAGCTTGCAGAAGGGGCCTTGATAGCAATTAGGACACTGTAGAATGTGATGGAGGGAAGTAAAGTGTGAGAAGACTGGAAAGGAAGGAGGTAGCTGGGTTATGAAGAGCTTTATAATGCTAAAGAGGAGTTTATAGGGAATAAAACTGAAGACATTGGAGAAAATAGGGACTCACTGGAGCTCACTGAGCAAGACGGTGACATTGTGATCAGATCTGTGTTTTAGAAAAATCAACTTGGCATCAGAGTGTTAGATTAGACAGAGCATTGAAATCATGGAGGCTTCAAGTAATTAGAAGCCTATAGGAGTACTCCAACATTGATGAGGTTCTGAACTAGGTTTGTGGCTGTATAAGAGCAAGAGAAGATCTCTAAGAGAGGTTCTGAAAAGACAAGAATTAGTAATGGAATGTTTGGGTGACTCAGGAGTCAACACTAAGTTGTGAGCCTAGGTGACTGAATAATGGCATCCTAAACCAAAAGCTTGGAAGGGGTTTAGGGGAAAGTAATGAGTTTTATTTTGGACATATTAAAGTTGAGATACCTACTGTCCAAGAAATGGCTGGAGGTGAGTGACTAGTTCAGGAGACCTAGGGCTGAATATATAGATCTGGAAATCATCCGCATAAAGAAAATAATTAAACCCTGAGAGTTGATATAATCACCAAGTGAGAGTGTATAGACCAAAAAAAGAGCTCGGGTTGGAGCCTCGGGAGTCACCCAAGTTAGTAGGTAGGAAATGAAAAACCAGTAAAGGAGAGTAAGAATGAGTAGTTAGGAGAACTAGGCAGAGTGGAGAAATTGAGAGAAAATGGCAAATAGAATCAGGACGATGTGGGCTCAAATCCTGTCTCTGCCAAATACTGTAGTTGTGATTATAGACAAATCACTTAATCTCTTAGTACTCCAGTCAACTCTCTTAAAATTAAAGCTACCATAAATTGCAACTGTACATCAAGGGAGGGAGTTTCCACCCTGGGAGCTCCCCATATTGATGAAATCACAGGTCTGAACCAAAACAACAACAGAGGAAAGACTTTCTGGATCATTGTTTAAGTGTTCTTTTGAGAAGAGTAAAGGATTGATATCTATGTGTGTCAAAGGGATGGGAGGAAGTATGGATTGCCTTTGTGAATGTGGTAAAAAGTTTTAACAGTCGGTTAGATAATGGAGAGACGCCAGTTTTTTTTTAGGACCACCCTTTTGGGGAGGAGACCAACAGCATGAGCTACGCACACCAATCCGCCTGCAACGCACGACAGATTGCCTGCTGAGCACTCGACTTCCGGGATGCGAGCTTAAAAGGCAAGGAGAGAACAGAAGTGGGGCCTTTTTTCCTGCTCCGCTGGTCTCCTGGCTGCGCTGCACGGACAGACGCTGACTGGAGGTTGACTCGGCCCGGCTCTCGGTTAACAGCACGCGCTTGACTCGGTTTCTCTCCCCAAAGGTGGCCTTGGGTTTTGGTGAGTTTTATACGGAATATAGACTAAGCCTAGACTTAAGACGATTTGTATTGTATTTCTACTTTCCTATCCTTCTAATCAACATCACCTTGTGACTACCATACAATAAAAGCTCTAACTAGAAAAAAAAAACTATCTGTAACATGTACTCTCTGCAGAGGCTCTCCCTTTGCAAGACTAATGTCAAAGTGTCGGTTCATGAGGACAAAAAAAAAAATCGCCCCTCTGGACAAAACTTTCCTCTCTTCCATTTACTAGTCTGGGAGATAAATTGAGGGAAAGGTTAAGTAGGGAAGATTTATGATCTAATATCCAATTTTAATCTCACATGAATAAAACGTCCTATGCGCATATTTCAAATTTGTTTGCTATAGCTGCTAGTCAGAGCTATAGTAAGAAAGCTTTTAGAAAATTTCAATTTCCTCTCTATTATTCATAACCATGGCTATATTGGTGGAAGTGCTACAAACAACATTAACAATCCTCACAAGAAAGACCAATTGGATAGGGAAGCTAGGTGGCACAGTGGGTAAAGCACCAGCCCTGGATTCAGGAGGACCTGAGTTCAAATCTAGCTTCAGACAGTTGACACTTACTAGCTGTGTGACCCTGAGCAAGTCACTTAGCCCTCATTGCCCTGCAAAAAAAACCCAAAAACAATCAGATGGAGAATATTTATTGTTTAGATTATCAATTGCAGTTGTAGTTGAATGGGCAGTCCTTTGAGTTAGTCCATAATTACCTATATATCTTGGGGAAACAATGTAAAAAAAAAAATTTTAGGCCCAGAACTGAAGAGTTGCGTGTGCTGGATTTATTGGAAAATGACGTTCTCTTTTTACAATCCCAAACTGTTCTCTGACATTTCTCTGACTGTATTTAGAAACATTTAAAATAATGCAAAAGGGAATGACCTCACATCTTTGACGTCTGTCTCTTTTTATCCATGTGCCTGCTATCCTAGTTCAGATCCTCATCACTGCTGACCTGGACTATTCCAATAATTACCTAATTGGTTTCTATGGTTGACATCATTATACAAACATTACATTCTGGCCAAACTGGCTTATTTGTTCCCTGTACTTGACATTCCACCTCCTACCTCTGTACCTTTGCATGAGCTTTTTTCCATGACTGGAATGCTACCCCTCCTTACCTCCTCCTCTGGGAATCTCTAGGGCCTGTCAAGGCTGATCTGAGGGGCCACCCACTACATGAGGCCCTTCCTCATCTCCTCCAGTTGTTACTCCCAAAATTACTTGTAGTATTTGCTTTACATGTACTTTATTTTAACTGTTTGTTATATATTTCCAGTGGAAAGTAAGCTACTTGAGGGCAGGGACTGGTTTTTGTTTTTTTTAATCTTTGTATTCCTGGTGCCCAGCACAGTGTTTTATACACTATGCAAGTAGATGATAAACACTTGAATTGCATCATAACTAAACTTTATATTTCACCAAGTACATCTCATGGTACTCATCAAAGTAGTTTTATTAAATGTATATTGTATTCTTTGTGACACTTTCATAAAGTCAAATAATTGTGATAATGTTGTTGTTCAGTGGTTCAGTTGTATCCAGCTCTTTGTGACTAAATGGACCATGGCATTCCATACTGTCCATGGAGTTTTCTTGGCAAGGACACTTGAGTGGTTAAGCCATTTCCTTCTCCAAAAACAAAGGTTAAGTGACTTGCTCAGGGCCATACAGTTAGTAAGTGTGTGAGGGTGAATTTGAACTCAGGTTTTCCTGACTCCAAGACCATCATTCTATCTACTGAGCCATCCAGCTGCCTCTTTGATAATGTTATCAAATAACATTAATGATAATGTTACAGTCTTCTTAAAACCCTAAAGATACACACCCTCCCTGTTTCCTCATGCTTGTCTCTGATCTCTGGATCCTTTGCAACTACCACACATAAAACATTAAGAAGGAAGAATACTTGTGTGAAGGGCACGAAGAATCACACCTTCAAGCCCAACCCAGAAAAAAGAAAAAGAAAAAGAAAAAAGTCTTGGATTGGGCTCTAATAAAATAAACTGAGTCCAACTTTATTTACAAAGCATCTTTCAAAAAGGTATGTATCTCATGTACCATTCATAAAAGACTGTTTCATCTATGCTTTTTTAGTTATCTTTTTCTTTTAAAAAAAAATTACATATTATCTTTTTCAAATGGCAAAAATTTCTACCTATTCTCTCTCCAACATCAACCCATCTCCCTCTAATTGAGAATGAAAGAAAACAAAACCCATTACAAACATAGTCAAGCAAAACAAATTTCTTCATTTGCAGAAATGTCCAAATGTTCAAACTGGTCATTCTGCACTATCAAGAGGTGGGGTAGCATGTTTCATTACTAGTACTCTGAATTCATGGCTTTCATTACAGTGATTAGAATATTTAATTCTTTCAAAGTTGTTTGTCATTACCATATTGTTGTCATTATTCTCCAATTCTGTTCACTTTGCTCTCCGTTAGTTCATACAAGTATTCCCAGGTTTCTCTAAAACCAACCCTTTCATCTGTGTCATTTGAAAATATATGGAGGTGCTAGGTTATAGGGAACTTAGCTGGGGTTTCTAATATATTGCTGCTTATAGATTAGAGGCTACTGCACCAGTTTGGGGCATTAAGTATTTATTAAAGCATATTAAATGTTAGTAAAGAGAGAGAGCACATTGCTCAGAATTAGAATTCAGAAGCCCTACATACCTAGATAGAAAAGAGAGAGAGAGTTGGGAGCCATGTGGCTGTCTTCTCCAGCATCCCAGGCCAAGAGTTTGAGTGGGAGAAAGGGAAAGAGAAGAAAGCTCAATCCCCAACTTGCCCCAAAGGTTTTTATCCTCTCTCAGGTAGAGGTGGGTCACTGCACATTGATCCAAGCTAATTGGCCAATCCATTGATTGACATGACTTGGGGGGTTGCCTAGGTAAGTTAACTTCCTTTAGGTAGTCAGGAAGGTCAATCTATGTTTTTTTAGCAATTCTATTGACTCTGGGCTGGCCTTAAAAGAGGTCAGGGTAGGCTCCCTCGAGTGAGAGGGCCCCCCAAAAACCATTATTTTCTCACACATCATTTCTTATAGCATTTCATCACATTTCATTTATATGCCATAACTTGTTTCGTTATTCTCCAACCTATGGAACTCCCTCAGATTCCCATTCTTTGCCACCTCAAAAAAAAAAAAGTCTTTCTATGCCCCTAGAGTTTGCTTTACTCTCCCTTAATCTGCCCTTTACCCTTTATCCTTCTCTCCTTTCTCAATTTCCCTGTTGAGTGAAATGTATTTTTATACTCAACTCTGTATGTGTCTGTTTGTGTGTATTATTCTCTCCTTTGACCAGTTCAATGAGAGTAAGGTCCAAGTATCAGCCACTCCACCACACCTCTTCCTTGTTTGTTTTTATAGATGTCTACTTGCACACCCTTCTTCCCTCCCCCCTCCCAGTGTATTCTTTTTCCCTTCACTTTCAATTCTTTTCTTAAGACATAACAGACTTAATAGAATTACATAACAATTAGATTCCATGACCCCTGATAATAGGGTTCAGAGAGGACTCATATATCATTTCCACACATTTGTATGTAAATTAGCAAATCCTTACTTGGTTCCTTATGTCTATTCATGTTTGCCTTTTTGTTTCTCTTAATTACTATGTTTGAATTTCAAACTGTCTATGCAGCTCTGGTCTTTTCATAAGGAATGTTTGGAAGTTCTCTATTAAAGATCCATTTCCCTACCCTTAGGATTATATTTAGTTTTGCTGGATAATTTACTTTTGGTTGTGTGAGAAAATAATTATTAATAATGGATTTCTTGGGGGGACCCAGAGATCACTTTTCCAGTTCTTTCTCCCTACGATCCAGAAAATCCAGTTCTCCTAGAGAAACTTCATCAAATCTCATCTGGGACCAACCCAAGTGAACCAAAGGAATGGAGATAGATTCTTTTGTCTAGATCTGTGAAAGACTCTAGATTAAACCATACCTAGATGATGGACCTTGACTTGAAGAACTTGAAAGGACTTCTGCATTCTTTTCCTACATGTCATTCACATAGTTTATTTTAATGTAAAGCACTTTCAAGTCATGTCAACCAATAGATTGAATGAGGCTAACAAATTAGATTTGTTTGATGTATAATATCCAATTAGTTTTGATTAACGTATAATGATCTGCCTCTATCAAAAGAGGATAAAAGCCCTTGGAAGACACCCTGAGAGGTATTCTGGGTCTTTAAAGGTCTTGTGGGGCTTCTAGGGCTTGTGGGGAGTCTTCTAGACTTCTCTCTTGGCTTTCAGGCACCACATGGTCTCTGTCTCTCTGGCTAGTTCTCTTGGGTCTCCTTGAGAACACATGCTCTCTCTAGAGAGACAGCATGGGTCTTTTGTGGCTTTTCTCCTGCTGATGCTAACTGGCATGCTGAAGCTCTCTTCCAGCTTTCTCTACCACATGGCCTGAGACCAGGAGAAATTAGGGAGACACATGGTCAATACACAATATACTGCTATAATATTGATTAATATATGCTTACCCCAAACTAGTGTCTATAGAAATATCAAATAACTTTTTTAAAAACCAGAGGTTTTGTTTTTTTGTTTTTTGGGGGGTTTTTTGGTGAGGCAATTGGGGTTAAGTGACTTTCCCAGGGTCACACAAAACCAGAGTTTTAAAATTATATCATTTTCCATATAGTATCATATTCTAAGGTCTCTGGTCCTTGGAAGCTTTGGATGTAGGGGCCCTGAGATTGTTATCCTCTTCTGAGGGTGCACCTTGATCTTTGTCACTGAAGAAACTTTCTATAATTCTGAACTTTCTTTGCTCGCTCATCTTGCCGTCTTTTACTTGACTTTTAACTCCCCACTGGGGGGCCCTGCTTCTAGGCTACACTACTGTCCCCAGCTTCAGAGGGTCCCAGATGTTTTGGTTTGAAGGAGGGAAGGTTTTTCTCTTGGCTGGCCTGTTCTCTGGTCTGAAGATAACCTCAAGCCAACTTGCTAGTTAACCAGCCGGTAGAGCACTGTGGTGGTTTTTAGCTTTGAGGAGCCTGCGCCCCTCCCCGACCTGTGCCTCCCACTTCTCAGGATTTCTTCCTGGTTCCCTGCTGGGGTGGGACAGCCGAATTCCTCCCTAGGTCTTGCTGACACCCCAGCACTTTCCCCCCTCCCCCCTCCCCAGCCAGCCATTTAGCCTTCTCACCTGACCCCAAGTTCAGTTCTAGAAGAACGCTGGTGCTGCAGTTGATTCAGAGGCTCGAAGTTAAGTTCCTCTGGTATGGCGTGCCTGGGGTCTCTGTCAGCGACATCCTGGGGTTGGACTTTACTCTCAGCCCAGCATGGCCCCCTTTAATCTATCTATGACTGGAAAATAATCTCAGCCTGTATTTTTGTGGGGTTTTCTGCTCCAGGGGTTCTTTTATTGCTGTTTTGGGGGTAATTGTATCAGGAGCTCTGTGTGTTTAATGTCTTTCCTCAGCCATCTTGGCTCTACCCTAGGTCTCTGGTCCTTTATAGAGGTGACTGCTATGATCATGTGTGATCCTAAGTATAATTGCTCATTTTCAGAAATCTTTCTTTCTGGCTGATTGAAATATTTTTTCTTTGATAAGGAAGCTCTGAATTTTGACCATAATGTTCCTGGGAGTTTTCATTTGAGGGTTTCTTTCAGGTAGTAGTCAATGGATTCTTTCAATTTCTACTTTACCCTCTGGTTCTAAGAGATCTGGGCAGTTTTCATTTAAGATTTCCAGAATTACTTGTCAGATCTATAGAAAGGAGTAGAGTTCATGACCAAACAAGAGAAAGATTCACAGGAAGTAGAAGATATATGTGTGTGTGTGTGTGTGTGTGTGTGTGTGTGTGTGTGTGTATGTATATATATATATTTTTTTTTTTTTTTTTAAAGTGAGACAATTGGGGTTAAGTGACTTGCCCAGGGTCACACAGCTAGTAAGTGTTAAGTGTCTGAGGCCGGATTTGAACTCAGGTACTCCTGACTCCAGGGCCAGTGCTCTATCCACTGTGCCACCTAACTGCCCCCACAGGAAATAGAAGATATTTCTTGATTATATAAAATTAAGAAGAATTTACACAACCAAAATCAATACAGCTAAAATTAAAAGAAAAGCAGAAAACTGGGGAAAATCTTTGCAGCACATTTCTCTGATAAAGATCTCATTTCTTTTTCTTTCTTTTTTTTCTTAGATTTTTTAGAATTTTATTTTCCAAATTACATGTAAAAGCAAATTTTGACAGCAATTTTTAAAACTTTGTTTTCCAACTTCTCTTCCTCCCTCCCTTCCCACCCCTCACTCCAAGAACTCAAGCAATTCAATGTAAGTTATACATGAGTAGTCATGGAAAACATTTCTATATTAGTTAGGTTGTGAGAGAAAACAGATAAAAACAAGATTTCAGATTAAGGTTAAAGGTCTCATTTCTAAGATATATAGGCAACTAAGTCAAATTTAAAAGAATAAGCCATTCTCCAATTCAAGAATAGTCAAACAATAGGAATAGGAAGTTTTCAGAGAAAGAAAAACTATCAATAGTCATATGAAAATTATTAATCAGAGAAACAAGATTTAAAGAAATCTGAGGTACTATTTCACATTCATCAGATTGGCTAAAATGACAGAAAAGGAAAAGTGATATGTTTGTGGGGGGTGTTGTGGAAAAACAGATACCCTAATTGCATTGTTGGTATGAGCTATGAAATAACTAGTCCAACCATTCTGAAAACCAATTTGGAACTATGTCCCCCCAAAGCTAACTGTGCATACCCTGTGACCAGCAATACTGCCACTAGGTCTATAGCCCAAAGAGATCAAAAAAGGAGGAAAAGGACCCATATATACAAAAAGATAGTAGCTCTTTTTCTGGTGGCAAAGAATTGGAAATGGAGGGGATGTCCATCAACTGGGAAATAGCTGAACAAATTTTGAAATATTAATGTGCTAGAACATTATTGTGCTGTAAGAAATGATGAAGGGGTTAGTTTTAGAAAAACCCGGGAAGACTCGTATGAACTGACAGAAATTAAGTGAGCATAATTAGAAGAATAATGTATACAGTAACAGCAATATTGAAAGATAATCAGGGGCAGTAGGTGGCACAGTGGATAAAGCACCTGCCCTGGAATCAGGAGGACCTGAGTTCAAATCCAGCCTCAGACACTTGACACTAGCTGTGTGACCCTGGGCAAGTCACTTAATCCTCAGTGCCCCGAAAAAACAAAACAAAACAAAATTAAAGATAATCAACTTTGAAAAACTTAGTAATTCTGATCAACACAATGATCAATTGTTCCAAAAGACTCAAGATGAAACATACTATCTAACCCCAGATAGTTGATGGATTCATAATGTAGATTGAAACATTTCTTTTTCTCCTCCTTTTTCCTCCTCCTGACATGAGTAAAATATAAATTTGTTTTGCAGGTCTACACATATTTGTAATGGGTTTTATTTTTCTTGCCTTCTCAATGGGTGGGGCAGAAGGATAGAATTCAGAACTGATAATAAAACTTAATTTTTAAAAACTCAAGATTTCCTGAAACATATCTAAGCTCTTTTTTTGGACATGGCTTTCAGGGAGTCCGATGACTGTTAATTTTTTTTCTCTGTAATATTTTCCAGATCAAGTTGTTTTTGCCATGAGAAAGCTTACATTTTTTTCTATCTTTTCAGTCTTCAGACTGTGTTTTAATATTGTTATCTCATAGACTCATTCTAAATTTCAGAGTTTGTTGCTTGAACAAGGTGTTGTACCTTTTATAAAAAAACTGTTCATTCCCTTTCTAATGATTTTTTCCATACTTCTCATTTCTTTTCCATTTTTTTTGCTCTATGGCTCTCATCTATTAACACACACCTTTTAAACTTTTTTAAATGGTTGCTTCATCTCTTCTAGGAATTCTAGTTGAATTTGTGCCCAGGCCACATATTTAAGTATTTGCTTGGGTGAAGTCATTCTCTTCTGGGTTTGTGTCTCAAGTGTCCTTATCACCATAATAGCTTTTTTATGGTCTTTTTAGCTTACTTCCTGCTTTTAGACTTGATATTAAGGATGGCCTCTGTGTGCTTCTGGAAGGAAGGTAGGGGCTCATCCTGCTTATTGGAGCTATCAATCATTGTTTTATTTCAGGATCTCAGGGACACCTCAGGCTAGTAAACTGTAAGCTTTCAGTGCTCTCAAAGTTGTGTGATCTAAGGCAAAGTCTAATCACTGCCCCTCCAAGTCTGAACTCTTCAAGTTCCTAACCTGGGTTTGAGTCTGAGCAACAATAGACTGCTGCTGGACCAAGAAGCTCTGCTGTTTCAGTGACAGACCTATAGGATTCCCTTTGGTCAGGGATTCCTGTCCTGGTTATTCCCCTGCAAACTGGACTAGATGCTGGAAGTGAGACCCTGGTCTGTTTCATACAGATAGTATACCACCTAAGGACAGTTGCTGCTACCTGACCTGGAACACCATCCCTGGACATAAGTCACCTTCTTACATCTACTCTGGATATGTGACCTGGAATTGCGTATTGGATGACATAGCTGCCAGATGGTACCAGTTCTTTTTTGGTGGCCATTATAGGTCTGTACCCCTTCTTTTTTTGTTTTTTTTTAGTGAGGCAATTGGGGTTAAGTGACTTGCCCAGGGTCACACAGCTAGTAAGTGTGTGTTCAGTGTCTGAGGTTGGATTTGAACTCAGGTACTCCTGACTCCAGGGCCGGTGCTCTATCTACTGCACCACCTAGCTGCCCCTGGACCCCTTCTTACCTTGATGCTCAGCCTCTTCTTGGGCCCTCAAGTGCTCCAGATGACCATATGCTCCTGTCTAAACCCTTTTCCCAATGTCTACAGACCTTTCTGTTTCTCTGTGCCAACCTGGGCCAGAAAAATTAGTTACTGTGATTTTTTTTTTCTTGAATTTCCCCATAAATATTCAGTATGGCAAATTTTCTGTCAGTTTTACGGGAAAGCTCACTGTACTTTTCCCCATTACTTCACCATCTTGGCTCTGCCTTCTTCATCTATACTTTGTATTCCCACTAGCCCCTGTCTAATAAAAGTGCTCATACAGGGCTTTAATAAATGTTTGTTGAATTAGTGGTGGTTTAATATAGTTATTACAGAACATTGATAACATTTAAAATATACTGAGGGTGATCACACTCATTATATCTTGAGCACAGTCCTAGGGTAACAGAATCTTTTGCTGCCCTGGTCTTACATTGCTTCTATTTGCCATGGGATTATGCTGGCCCCAGATTTAACCACCTTGTTGCCTTCTGGAGAATATAGCTTCTCCCAAAGGGAGTGCTAACTATGTCTCTGCTCCAAGATTCTTTTTGTCTCTACTTGTATATGGATAAGTTATAACTATGAAGATTATAAAGTCCCATCCTTGGACAGCTACTGCTGTCCTTTATCTCACACTTGCTTTATCCTTGATTCTAGCTTCTGCCCCTGACATGTTTTAACACAGGTTGAATTCTTTGGAATAGTTATGGATTTCATTAAGGAGACCCAGTAGGATTGTAGAGCTTGATATAATCAGCATTGTGTTGTCCATAAATAGGAAAATCTGGAAGACCTTACTGTAAATCTAAATAATCCCTCTTTTATATGGATTCTATAGGAGGCATCCTCCACAATCATAGCAAACACAATGGCAAGCATGTCTTATGCCTCACCTTATTACTCAGGATACTAATAATCAGAGGATCTTTGGACAAAATTATTTTTGTCATTACATCTGTCTCAAGGAATCTAACATGATCTTTTGGGGGGGGCGGGGCAATGGGGGTTAAGTGACTTGCCCGGGGTCACACAGCTAGTAAGTGTCAAGTGTCTGAGGCTGGATTTGAACTCGGGTACTCCTGAATCCAAGGCCAGTGCTTTATCCACTGTGCCACCTAGCTGCCTCCATGATCTTAATTCATGCATGGGAAATCTTGCTCAAGGTGTCTATAGGGATGCATTTTGCTCGTTTTTTGTTTTGTTTTTGACTATATGGTTAAAAGTGATGGAATGCCGATAATTTCAAGTGGGTGACCCAAGAAGGCAAAAGCAAGATGCAAAAAAACTTCAGTGGGACCTAATTGTCTCTAGGATACAATATGAATTCCTCAGTCTAGTATTCAAAGCCATCTCAGTAAGAGAGTCTGATACTTGAATCATAGTACTTGACCAGAAAATAATAGTTTTGATTAGCTTTAATTTGTGGATTTTTTATTGTTTTTGTTTTTTGTCTTTTTGGCAGGGCAATGAGGGTTAAGTGACTTGTCCACGGTCACAAAGCTAGTAAGTGTCACGTGTCTGAGGTCACATTTGAACTCAGGTGCTCCTGAATCCAGGGCCAATGCTTTATCCACTGCACCACCTAGCTGCCCCTAATTTGTGGATTTCTAGTAAATTAGTAATCTAACTACAATATGGCTTCAGTTTACCTTTCTAGACTTATTTTGCTTTTTTCCTTTTCATACATCCTGTTTCCCAGCTGAACTGGATTACTATCTCTTCCCTTGAAATCAACATTTCATCTTACTATTCTACATGTGTATTAGTACATATCACTCCACATGCCTGAAATGTACTCTCTTTTCATGTCTATCTCTCAGAATCCTTGTCTTTTTTCAAGGGTCAGTTCAGGTGTTGCTTCCATGAAGCCCTGATTGCCCAAATTGTTTGTACTCTTTCCATTCTTAAATTATCTTCCTTTTCATTTTCTGGCTATATGTTGTATCTCCTGGTAAAATGCAAGCTCTTTGAGGCCAGGAACCATTAAAAATATTATTGTATCCACAATGCCTTATACATATTAGGCACTTAATGTCTATTGAATTGAATTGCATGGAAAACTGAAGCATGTGATTGATGTTTACTGGCTCATTATTAGGAAGAATACTAAACCTATTTGACCATATTTTTAAACGAATAAAAATCATATAATTAAAACAATATGCAGAAAAAGCTTTCAAAAAGATACAACACCCATTCCTGTTTAAAACAACAACTAGAAAACATAAGAATGGATAGATATATACTTAATATGATAAATGTATCTTTCTAAAACCAAGAGCCACATTATTTGGAATGGGGATAACTAAGAGGCTTTTCCAATAAGATTGGGGTAAAGCAAGGGTGTCTATTATTATCCAAAATTTATATAATTCCTTAAGGTTTGAAAAAACACACTACAAATATTATCTCATTTGATCCTCACAAAACCCTGAGAGGCAAGTGTCATTATTATCCTCATTTTATAGATGAGGAAACTGAGGTAAACAGTTAAGTGATTTTCCCAGGATCACACAGTCTGAGGTGGGTTTTGATCTCAAATTTTCCTGACTACAAGTCAGGAGCTTTATCTACTATGACACCTAGCTGCCTTGATTAACACCATTATTATTCAATATAGTGCTACCATTGTTAGCTGTAACAATGACAAGAAAAAGAAATGAAAAGAATAAGCATAGGAAAAGAGAAAACAAAATGATCATCTTCAGCAGATGACAATATGGTTTACTTAGAGAACCCTAGAGATTCAACTAAAAACTAACTGAAATAATTAAACAACTTTAGAAAAGTTGCAGGATATAAAATAAGCATACATAAATTATTAGCATTATTTTACATTACCAACAAAATCCATCAGGAAGAGCTATAAAAAGAAATTTCATTTAAAATAATTACAGAAGATATAAACTAATCTACCTGAAAAGACATACATATGAAATATATGAACATAACTATAAAGTACTTTCTATATAAAGCCAGATCTAAATAATTTGGGAAGTAGTATTTTCTTATGGGTAAGCTAAGTAAATATAATCAAAATGACAATACTACCTCAATTAATTTACTTATTTAGCACCATAGCAATTAAACTATCCAAGGTTTATGTTATAGAGATAGAAAAAATAATAAAGTTCACCTGGAGATACAAAAGGTCAAGAATGTTAAGTGACTTAATGAAAAAAAGTGAAGGAAGAGGGCCTAGCAGTACCAGATTTCAAACTACACTACAAAGCAAAAGAATTTAGTACTGGTTAAAAAATAGAAGAGGTTAATCAGTGGGACAGATTATATAAACAATATACAAAAGCAAATGAACACAATAGCCTAGTGCCTGATAAAACCAAAAGATTCCACTGATTAGGGGAAAGAAGTCACTATTTTACAAAAAGTATTGGGGAAAAATGGAAATCAGTCTGGCAAAAATTAGGTATAGACTAATGTCTATACATCTAATAAGATAAATTCCAAATGGACATATGACTTAGACATAAAGGGTGATGTCATAAATAAAACAGGAACAAGGAAGAAATTTCCTGTCAGGAGATAAGAGAAGAGTTCATGATGAAATAAGAGAGAAAAACAATCACAGCAATTTTGATTATATAAAATTACAAAGTTTTTGCACAAACAAAACCAATGGAATTAAAACATGAAGAGAAGGAAGTAAATGGGGAAAAAATCTCTGTGGCACTATTTTGTGATAAAGTTCTCATTTCTAAGATAGATAGAGAACTGATTCAAATTTATAAGAATGAGTCATTCCCCAACTAATTAAGTCAAAGGATATCAACTAGCAGTTTTCAGAGGAAGAAATCTAAGCTATCAATAGCCATATAAATGCTTTAAATCACTAATAATTAGAGGAAGACAAAAAAATTCTGAGATTCTACCTCATACCCATCAGATTAGTAAAGGTGAGAAAAAAGGAAAAGGCAAAAGGAGGAGGGGTTCTGGGGAAAGAGATGCATTAATGCACTGTTGGGGGAACTATGAACTGGTTGAGCTATCCTGTAAAGTAATTTGAAACTATGACCCCAAAGCAATCAAACTGTGCATACACTTTGACCCATTGATACTACAGTATCAAAAAATGAAGACAAGGACTCAAGGGAGTGAGAGGGAGAGAGGGAGAGAGGGAGAGAGGGAGAGAGAGAGAGAGAGAGAGAGAGAGAGAGAGAAACAGTTTCGTAGTGAGTACTGGAAGCTGAGGAGGTGCCTATTAACAGGGCAATAGCAGAAAAGTAGTTCTCTTGTCATATTTTGAACGTGATGGGATACTATTGTGCTAAAAGAAATAATGGTGACAGTTTCAGAGAAAGTTGAAAACTAGTGTGAAGTGATGCTGAGGTGAACAGAGCCAGGAAAATAATTTATACAATAACAACATTGTAAAGAAAAACAATTTGGAAAGAAGTGTTTTTTTGGTAACAACTTTGAGAACTTTGGGTACTCTGATCAACACAATGACCAACCACTGCCAGAGGTTTCATGATGAAACATGCTACCTACTTCCTAATAGAGAAACGATGTATTCAGAGTGAATCCAGAGACAGTTTTTTTGGACATGGCCAATGTGGGACTTTGTCTATAATATTTACATGCCTATAACAGAGGTTTTGTTTTTCTTGCTTTCTCAATGAGATAGGAGTAGAAGTGAGAAAGACAGAAGGCATATCTTCATTTGAAAATAAAATAAAATTTTAATTTAAAACCAGACAATTAGGGATATCTTCCAAGCATGCTATAGATTACTGTCATAAAATTTTATAGAGAGCAGCTAGGTGGCACAGTGGATAAAGCATTGGCCCTGGATTCAGGAGGACCTGAGTTCAAATTTTACCTCAGACACTTGACATTTACCTGAGTTCAAATTTTACCTCAGACACTTGACATTTACTACATTTACAAGATGTGTGACCCTGGGCAAGTCACTTAACCCTCATTGCCCGCAATATGTGTGTGTGTGTGTGTGTGTGTGTGTGTGTGTGTGTGTGTGTGTGTGTGTGTGTGTGTATGGAGAGAGAGAGAGAGAGAGAGAGAGAGAGGGAGAATTAGACAGACTTTCTTGGTTCTCCTTTTAGGTAATGATCTTGCCCTCACATTTTTGATCTCTTCCCTTTTTTGGATACTTTGAGAAATCATCCACTTACAGGATGGATCTCCTCTGGGTATATTTGGGCTAGTTCAGCTGCCTTTTCCATCTTTGTTTTCTTCCTGCTGTTTCAACTTTCTCATACTGCACACCTCTAATGTTAGAATGTAAATGTGGTGACTCCAAGACTCATTGGTGATGAAAAGGTACTTTAAAAAAAATAAATAAAAGCTTTAAAAGATAACTTCCGGGGCGGCTAGGTGGTGCAGTGGATAAAGCACCGGCCCTGGATTCAGGAGTACCTGAGTTCAAATCCGGCCTCAGACACTTAACACTTACTAGCTGTGTGACCCTGGGCAAGTCACTTAACCCCAATTGCCTCACTTAAAAAAACAAACAAACAAACAAAAAAAGATAACTTCCGGGGCAGCTAGGTGGCAAAGTGGATAGAGCACCAGCCCTGGAGTCAGGAGTACCTGAATTCAAATCTGGCCTCAGACACTTAACACTAGCTGTGTGACCCTGGGCAAGTCACTTAACCCCAATTGCCTCACTTAAAAAAAAAAAAGATAACTTCCAATTTTTATGTTAGCCTCCCAATTTTCCACTTAAATGCCCTCATGATTACTTTGCTTAGTTGGGTCTCTTTCATTTAAACTTTCAGTTTAAAGGAGATACTGTTCACAATCTTCCACTTTCCTCCTGAATGAGATTATTTAGATTAGATTGGAATTGTTTAATTATACATGATATCTCTTCTCATTTTTATTTTTTCTTTTAGTTTTATATCAACATTGACCTTTGCCCTATCTATATCAACAATGAGTTGTCTTCTATCTCTTAAAATATAATTGGGTATCACTTTTTTTTTGTTCCACTGTATTAAGCCTATGTCTAGTTATTGAAATTTTTTTTTTAAGTATTCATGTGATATAAACATGAAGTTTCTATGGAGTCCACAAGTTTGACCTATGTTGTTTCATAACTCCTGAAAGTATTTTCCAACATATTTTTCATCATATTTTCATATTTTTTGCTCTATACTTACCTTTTGCATTGAAATCACCTAGTATCAACTTATATTTTGATTTCATTTGTAGGCTCTTATCAAGATCTGTCTATCAGTTCTGCTCTACTGATTCCTCTTGAGTCCCTTACTCCCTTATAATACCATTGATCTTGGCCTGGATTCCTCCCCTCTGTCTGCTACCTTTGTTCTTACACATGTGCTGCTGAATGAAATGAAAATGGAGAAAATCATGAAACCACGGTGACTGAGTCCACTACAAATTTGCAAAATTACCTCAACTGAGCCCTCATTTCTGTTAAGCAATCCTTCTATACCTCTCTACTTAACTCATTATTCCCCTGCTCACAAAGGCTCTTCTAAACCTTTTCATCCCTCCTTAAACCTCTCAAGCTTCCCCCTACCTCTTCCTTCTTAGCTATGAACCCTGCCTCACAATTTACTGAAAAAATTGAGGTCATTCACTAAGAGCTCCCTCTTCCTCCCCTCTTCCTCATTTCATATTACCTAGATGCCTTCTGTCACCATCTCCTCCTTCTTTCCTTTTTCACATAGTAAGGTCACCCTTCTCCTTGCCAAGACAACCCTTCTATTTGTACAGGTGATCCCATTCCATTCTGTATTCTTTTTTTTTTTTTTGGTGAGGCAATTGGGGTTAAGTGACTTGCCCAGGGTCACAGAGCTAGTAAGTGTCAAGTGTCTGAAGTCGGATTTGAACTCAGGTTTTCCTGAATCCAAGGCTGGTGCTTTATCCACTATGCCACCTAGCTGCCCCTCCATTCTGTATTCTTTAGCAGATTGCCCCCTCTATCATTCCTAGTCTCTATGGATTCAAGTATTATCTCTAGACAGATGATTCTCAAATTTACTTATCCAGCCCTAATCTTTCTGCTGAGCTGACTTCCAGATCAGACATCTCAAAACTGAATGTCCAGGAGATGTCTTAAACTCAACATGTCCAAAACTGAAATTTTCCCCTCAAACTCTTCCTTTGTGCTAAATTCCTAATTACTGTTGAGGGTACCACCATCCTCTTGGTCACCAAGGCTTGAAACCCAGGTGTCATCTTCTATGCTTCACTCTCTCTCATGGTCCCCCCCCCCCCCCCCCCGCCAATATCCAATATATTTCCAAAACCTGTTGATTTTATCCTTGTAACATCTCTCACAAACACCCCTGACTTTGCCACCACTGTGGTACAAGCCCTCATCCACCATAACTGGACTATTTCAATAGCAGGCTGGTTGATCTTCCTAGCACGTCTCTCCCTGAACTCTATTCTATTTTCCACTCAGCTGACAAAGTGATCTTCTTAAAATACAGTCTGACTATGTCACCCCTCCATTCAAAGGCCAGTGGCTCTGGCATTCAAAACTCTTATAACCTAGCCTTCCTCCTCCTTTCTTACATATTACTTACTAGCACTTCGGGGTACTTTTTGATCCAGTGACACTGACTTTCTTGCTATTCCTCAAATAAAACACCATCTCCCAACTCCAGGCATTTTCAATGGCTCTGACCTATACTTGGAATGCTTTCCTTTCTCATCTCCACCTCTTGGATTCCCAGGCCTTTCTTTAAGTTCCTTCTGAAATCCCACCTTCTACCAGAAACCTTTCTCAACCCCTCTTAATACAATATAAGTGTCTTCCTTCTGTTGTTCATTTCCAACTTATAACCTGTATATAAGATGGTTGTATGTATTTTTTTTCTATGTCCTTTTCCCATTGGACAATGAGCTCCTTGAGAGCAGGGAACTGTCTTTTGCTTTTCTTTGTATTACCAGTGCTTAACACATTGACTGGCACATAATAGGTAATTAATGTTTATTGACTGACTTTTATTAACCACTTTTAATACAAAATCAGCCCTACCTCTTTTTTCTATTATACATGTCCTTAATGAGATCCTTACCCCCATGGTTTCCCTCTTTAATTTTTCACTAACTGTTGTTCTAGACCCTCGCCCTCCTAAGAAGTTGTATTTGGTATGTGAGACCTGGGTTTGAAGCCCAGCTCAAGTATTTATTACCTTTATAAACTTATAACCTTTATAACCCCTATAGACCTCAGGATCCTTGTTTGTAAAATGAGGGGTTTGGCCTAGATGATCTCTTAAATTCATTATGATTTATAAACATAATGCTCATCTAACTGGCCATTCCTGACCTCCAAATCCTCATCCCTGGATGACCGTAACAATCCAATTTCTCTGGTCTTGAGCAAGGGCTATTGAACATCACTGAAAAAAAATCACTAAACCAAGCAGATTTCACCTATTTCAAATTCATGATCATCAAATTCTCTGCTTTTCAACAATTCTATTCTACCCTACTCAAAAATCTTAAATGCATCTTTATTGTCTCCAGGATAAAATACAAAATCATTAGTTTGGTCTTTGTAGCCCTCTGCAGTATGGTTTCCACTTACATTTCTAGTTTTCTTTTATCTTATTCCCCTTAGTACCATCTCTAATCCAATCAAACAGACCTACTAGCAATTGTATAAAATACTCCAACTCTCATTTGCATAACTTGTCTCGTTGCTAAAAGGCACTTCTTCTGTATCTCCGTTTCATAGCACAGCTCAGGTGTCATCTCATACACAAGGCCTTTTCTAATTTTCCCAGTTAATAGCACTCTTTCCATCTTGAAATGATTTTGTATATTCAGTGGTCAGTCAACTAGAATTTTTTTTTTAATTTTAATTTTATTTTTGCGGGGCAGTGAGGGTTAAGTGCCCAGGGTCACACAACTAGTAAGTGTCAAGTGTCTGAAGCTGGATTTGAACTCAGGTCCTCCTGAATCCAGGGCCAGTGCTTCATCCACTGCACCACCTAGCTGCCCCCTCAACTGGAATTTATTAAACACTTAACTATGTGTTAGGAACTGTGCTAACTAATCCCCTCTACTCCAAGGAGCTCACAGTCTAACTGGGGAAACATGCAAATAACTACATACAAACAAGATATAGACAGGATAAATTGGAGGTAATATGAAGGAAGACATTAAGATCAAGACACACTAGGAAGACTTCTTGCAGAAGGTAGGATTTTAGCTAAGACTTGAAGAAAGCCTGTGAAACTACTAGATGGAGAGACGACAAGGAAGAGCCTGGGGGAGAAGCAAGTGACAATTATACTTTTCTTTACAAAGTGTCTTTCAAAAAGTCATGTGTTCATTATAAGAAAGACTGTATCCTCACCAGCCCCTGCCTGGGATAAGTGCTCACATAATAACTTGATACAGGTTTAGTGAATTGTTAGTGATTCAAATATAGAGGATAGTTATTACAAAATACTTAACAACAGGGGGCAGCTAGGTGGCGCAGTGGATAAAGCACCAACCTTGGATTCAGGAGGACCTGAGTTCAAATCCAGACTCAAACACTTGACACTTAACTAGCTGTGTGACCCTGGGCAAGTCACTTAACCGCCATTGCCCCGCAAAAACCAAACAAAAAAAAAACTTAACATATATTGAAAATGCTACAGCAAGCATTGAGAGGGTGATCACCAATTTATACAAAACAAGCCTTCAATAGTTTGGAAAATAGTTTTCTATAATGTTACGATAGCTCTAGATTTATTAGAGTATACCACAGGATCTTTCCAGTTTTTATTTTTATTTTCTTTCAGTTGAGATAATGAAGTGATATCAGGTCAGCATCTCAGTCCCACTTTTTATACTTTCCCCAAAGAATCTAGAGAATATGCTCATCACTGAATTTACCAGATGATAATTTCCTTCACCCTGCTAAAACCATAAATCTCTCTACAAAATAGCAATACATTTCTGGATGTATTAATAGCATTTATCATTTACAGGCTCCTGATAGATTAAGAATTCCACTGGGACGCAGTTATCTTTGTATCTCACAGAGATCTTAATAACTTTAGCATGTGCCTTCCACATAGTATATATTAATAAACAGTTCTTGAAAAAATGAAAAACACAAGGCCAACATTATGTCAAATTCCAACCTACTGTGTCCCAACTTTTTTCAAAGCAGAATCAAGGATTTCTTGTAGACAAAATCCACGAATTCTTACATACAAATCCTCAAATGAAATATATCTCATCCAAGAAAAAACGTTATGCCTTAAATTCCAATACACACACCCCTCCCTAGAGTTTCCAACTCCCGTGCAGTGCAGAATAGACATCTATGCATATTTGAACAATCTTTTTATTCCTTTGTGTGTGTTGGAATGGGGTCACCATTCGTTGTTGCCCATCAATAAAAACTCTTCGTCTGTATTATCGCCCTACAGGAAGATACATCTAAGTAGCATTTCAACAGCTAGAGAGCTGTGCTTTTGTTCTGGCCTGCTTAAGCCTCAAATTAGACTGGCACAATTTTAAAGGTTTTAAACAAGCACCGGCCCAGGGCGGGTACATGTCTACCTTATGAAACTAACCAACCTAGCTTAAATTTGTAGTCTCAATCACCACGTTGGTTGGCCACGGGGCAGTGAGTTGTTCCGCCACAGGAACTCGCAAAGACCCTCAAAGAACAAGAAAGGCTGAGATCTGCGCCAGGAGAGGGAGTGCCCGCGACGACGAAGTCCCCAGGTCTTGAAGGAAGAAGGCAAAAAGAAATGCAAGCCTTCATTCCGACCAAGGAATATGTCCGCTACCTCCTGACTGGCACCAAGGACAACAGCCGTGGTTCCCGGTGGGTGACTAGGAAGAACTTTTCCTAAAGAGAAGCTCCTTCCATAACCGAGAAACTGGCCAAACCCTCCTCGCAACTTCTCAGTTCCCGTCGCGTCCCCGAAACAGTTCTGCCTGCGTCACAGGGCCACGTGGTCTAATTCCCTCCTCCCCACCTCCATCTGAATTGTTGACAGCATCACCGAGTGTCACGTGACCTGACGTCATTGTCCTTCCTCTAGCCTGAAATCTCTGGAGCTGGCTGCATCATCCCCACCCGCATCTCCGACTCCTCCCCACTTGGACGAGTCTAAGACTATATCAAGGGGGAACTAGCAGAGTATTCGTCGCGATACAGTTTCAGTTACTCACTCTGCAAAGGAAATGAGGCCAATATAAGGCATCTTGTATTGAACAACAGTGCTAGGGTCAAAGACTCTATATTTTTCTGATGAAGGACGTAGAATTCGTTCAGACTCCTCCCTTTCCTCCCCCTCCTACAAAGTCGCCATAGTGGTACAGGCGGAGGGCGGAGGGATCTTTTGTGCAGCGGATGAAGAAGTCATTGCGGGTTGTTTGTGAAGCTTTGGCGGTGGCGGTGCTCCTGAGTGCTACGGCCGGGGGGGTGGGGGGTGGGGAGCTCGGGACTCTTTTCTCTCACACAGACCGCGGGGGAGCGGGGGGATCATGTCGACCCCGGCCAGGAGGAGGCTCATGCGGGACTTCAAGCGGTAACTGCCCCCAGTAGATGTCCCCGTCCTATTTTCCGGTTGTCTACCCCTCTTCCCCGAAGCCTTTTGGACAGAAGAGGAGACTGGAGACCGATCCCGGCGAGGCCAGGCCGCAGGGCACCTTCCTTTTAGCTCCGCGACGCGGCCTGGCCTGCCTTACGTCCCGGGTTGGGGCTGGGGGTAGGGCCCGGGTTTGAGGCGGCTCCTGACCGTAGCTCGCAGCCCTCTGTCGCCCTTCGGTTCCGGGCCAAGGAAATTCCAATTTTCTCCCTTTCCTAGGCGAAAATGGGGGTGGGGGCAGGGGTAGGGGACTGCACAGGCCTCCTGCTTCGCCCATCTTTCCCGTCCCCATCAGTAGAAGGGGGCGTCCGATACCCCCATGTTTGGGGAACCAAGGGCCTGTCTCAGTTTGGTTTGTTTTTCTAATAAAGGAAGGAGATCGGACACCCCCATGTTTGGAGCTGGGGGGCGGGGGGCACTGACTTTCTTTGACTGCCTGGGTTTCATTTGTTATTTTAATAAAGCGAATGTTGGGTGACACCCCCAGGTTTGGAGAAGGGGGAGAGTCTACTTCTCCCCACCATCCTCTTCTGTTTTCGTTTGTTTTTGTATGCTCTAGCGGGGTGTCCTTTTCCCTGGAGGAGGCCCCCCTTCCCCCAACCGGAATCTTAATTCTGTGTTTTTCTAATTGAATCCTACACCCCTTCTCCGGGGTTGGGCCTGGGCCATAAGTAACCCCTACCCCTTTGGTGAGGGTGGAGAAGTTGGAGGAAGCTGGGGACTAATCCTCTTCCTCCTCCTCCCTCCTCCCCCCCCCCCGGGAAAAAATAGCAAAAACAACCTTACTGGGTGCTGAGGCAATCTAAAACCTCCAGTTCCCGTCCTTGTAAGAGCTAGTTAGGGGATCAACTCATTCTCTCCATCCTTTTTAGTTACCAAGAGGAATGTTGGATAAACCTTTGAACTCGTTAGGTTTGAAGAAAAGCCTTTCTTGTCAGTACTGAAAATGACAAGACAAGCACCCGAGTCTCCTTTGGTGCATTAGGATTTGATTTTAGGATTTTTATCTGTTCAGAAAAAGCATAGGATTTTTGACAAAATAGGTGTTTTTCTAAAAAGTCATTTACTTATCTTTACAAACACCTGGAACATACATATGAACATAAGTAGTGAGGAAATTTCTTATTGAACCTATCTTTTTCCTCAAGATTATTTTTATTATTATTATTTTGCTTAAAGAGAAGTGTTTGGAATGACTTTGTTCTGGGGAAACCTGCATTTTAAGTCACTAAATTTTTAGTGATTTAAAAATTAGAGTGCTTTCACCACACCCTTATAAAGTTCTCAGGTGAGGTGCTTGAGAGATCTTTTTCCTGAAGTATGGATCAGTTGTATCTCTTAATTCATACTGAGATGTTGTGGATGCCTTTTCCCCAGGGGAAAGTGGTATGATTCTGCTTAAATGCAGAACCCTTTCAAAAAAGAAAAAAAAATCAGTATGGAGATAAAATACTTATGTACGAAGTATTGTGTAAGTTATAGCTCTGCATCGAAGCCTTTAAAAAAGGGGTTACCTGATTAAGGAGCAAAGGTGGTCGTTGACTCCATATCCTAGTTGTCTTTTCCCTGTTATTGGAAGGTAAGGCACTTGAAGCACTTTCTGGAAAAATTAGTAGTCACGTATAATATACTCAGCTTTTGATTTTAAAAAAATCTTTAAAAGACTTATGGCTCAGATGTGTCATTGTTTGGTTAGTTTTCTGAGAATTACCTAAGTAATGGATTTCCAATTTGAGTTCCAGGTACAGCTCATCTTTTTTTTTTAATTTAATTTTGCTTTGGATACACCTTAATTCTGGCAGCAAAACTTTTTATATATTACATTTATAAGTACTAAAAAAATTTATACCTTTAAGAAGCATCCTGAGGTTAATTAACAAGAATTTGTAGTCATTATGAAAAATGTATCAATCTTGCAACTTAGCTTGTTGACTGTCTCCTAAACTTGCTTTCGAGGCTAAGATGTTTATCCCTAAGGGGAAGGTAGTGAATTACTGGGTGTCAATTATAAAAGGAAAATAAATATGCATTATTTGCATATGAAAAAATCCAGCTTCCTGTAATTGCTCTGTCCTTGATGTCCATTGATCTCTGTTCACAGACATTGATATCCTGGGGTCCCTTCTTTGTTCTGACCTTTGACTTGGCTTCTTCCGGAAACACACTCATATTAAAAGGCTTGCCACTCCTTGCTGAGCAGTTGAATCTACCCTTTAAACCCTTACTAGAGTCAGCCATCTAATTATTTGTGTGACCTTGGGCAAGGCACTTAATTTCTTTGAGCCTCAGTTTCCCTGTCTACTAATTGTAGAATAATGGTAGTTCATTACTTTACTGTGTCTGGTGGTTTTGAAGGATCAAATGAGATACTTGTATACGAACTAATTTGTAATCTATGAAAATCAACCATTCCATTTGTTACCATTTTTGTGTAACCATTTTGTTTAGAATCATAATAGTCACAAAGTCATTACTAGTATAAGAGACTAATATTTACTATTTACACCATTATGCACAAAATAGCCTTTCCGTTATGAAACATAAAATTTTAAAAGGTAATGTATCATTTGGTGACACTGCTCAGAGGGGAAAAAAGCATTGTTTCCCTGTCTTTTAATCTAGTTATATGGCTTTCTTGCACTTGAAACCTTGGTTTGGTTCCTGCCTAATTAAATTTAAGGAACTGGCATTCAATAAACCATTGAAGACTTACGATAGGGGGGGGAGGGGCAGCTGAATGTCGAGTGAACTTGACCCTGAGGAAGGTTATATGTCTGGTTGTTAGTCTAGTCCTAACACATTAACTTTCCAGACCCTTGGTGTGATTTTGGTCGATGCCTTTTAAGACACACACCTTTTATAATTGTTGAATCTGGAAAGATAAAGGACAATAAAAGATATCTGGCTGCTTTTTGGGAAGTTATTCCTGTGTGCTTTCCCATCTTCATTACATCTTAACTAAGCATACCACTTAGGGTGTAATGGAGAGAAGTTTGTGCTTACAACTTGTGTGTGATCGTTAGTCTAGTCATCCACCCTTCTGAGTTTCAGCTTCCTCATCTGTGAAATGAGGAGTTTGGACTAGATCAATGATACCCAACTCCAATAGAAAGGGAACTCACTAATCCATATATAGAGAAGGTTCCCTGTGGGCTCCGTATTGATGTAGTTTTAAAATGTAATGCTGTCTGTGTTTTATTGCATTTTATTTTGTTAAATCTTTCCCAATTACATTTTAATCTGGTTCCAGCTTGGGGTGGGGGTGGGGGTGTTATGGGCAGAACATTTGACACCTCAGGACTAAATGACACTCATTTCCAGTATGATCCCAAGTGAATTGGCCCCTCCTGCTCCTGAAATAAACAGAATAAAAATAAGATGTATGCTACTACTACTACTACTACTACTACCTAGCATTTCTGTATACTTGTGTGTTTTCCAAATATCTGATCCTCACAACAACCCTGGGAGGTAGGTGTTATCCCCAATTTATAGCTGAGGAAACTGAGACAGACCAGAGATTAAGTGACTTATCCAGAGTCACACAGCTAGTAAGTGTCTCAGGCTGAATACTGAACTCAAGTCTTCCAGACTCCAGGCCCAGTGCTCTACCCATTATGCCACTTAGATGCCTCCAGTAGGCATAGTTGAGCTATTTGTAATTACAATTATATGCTGTTCTCCATCCAAGGTAGCAGGGGTCAGGATGAAAATGTATGTTGTCATATAGCTTGGGCATGGATATAAAAAGGAATGATGGGATGATGAACACAGGGTGGTGTAATGGAAAGGGGACTGGATTTGGAGTCAGAACTTGGATATGAATATCAGCTTTGCTCCCTGCTTTCTGTGATCTTGGGTAAGTTATTTAATTCTCTGGGCCTGAGTTTCTTTGCTATAAATTGAAGGGATTTACCTAGATGACTTCTAAAGCTAGCCCCTGCTAGCCCTAAACACTGATCCAGTGATCAGAATTACCTTGGCAGTTGGGCTGTTCAGTTAATGCCATATCATGAATTCATAAGAGAACGTCATTTTACATAACCTGGAGGGGAGTCATTGATCCTATCAAGTTCTAGAGAACCTGGAGAGCTGTATAACTTTTTGGAAGCAGCAAGGATTAGATCCCTCTAGATTTTTCCATTCAGGGGTTGAAAAGGATCCCTTGTCCTTTCAGCAAACACATGGAGATACATTTAATTTAAAATGTAGATTGATTAGAGTTTCTAGAAGACTAACTGTGATATATGCTTTGGCGGGTCTTCTCATTGGGTTTGATAGTCAACTTTTTTTGCTTGTGTTTCATTTTCAGATTGCAAGAAGACCCACCTGTGGGTGTCAGCGGCGCACCATCTGAAAACAACATCATGCAGTGGAATGCAGTTATATTTGGGTAAGTAGCAGGTGATAACAAATGATAGGGCTCATCATCCTTTGAGTACTGAAGTAAAATATTTGGCAAATATTCTACTTAAAACCAAATTGTAGTTCGAGTTCATCTTCCGTTCTAAAAAGCTCACTAGTGAAATGCAAGCTAGAACAGATCCTATCAAGCTAAAAAAGCTTTTATAAAGTCTGTGGTGCAAGGACCTAGCTAAATACACAGGGGCCAATCATCAGGATGTTAGTCACCATGGGATTTTTTTTTTTTTTTAAACCAAAAAGAACATTAAGGTATGGGAAAATTGTGATCTGCATTTGTTGAAGAAATAATCTACATCATGAGTGAAATCATGGATCTTTTGGAGTATTGAAAGTTAAGTTCTCATGAAAGAAGTTGAAGGTAGTAACATGAATCCTCCAAGTCTAAAAGTGAAAGTTAAGGAATTTCTGCCAGAATTTTAATAGTGGGATTATAAGGACTATTTCACCTATGCTTTTTTGTGGGGGAGGGGAGTATCATATAGTAAATGCAAATGCTCTGCAAAAAATATTGTAAACGATTTTTTTCCCTTTACATTTAAAATTCCGTTGTGCCTTTTGTATTTTGTTGTATTTTCGTTCTTTATTCCATTTTTTAGAGTTTTGTTGTGGGTAGAAACTTTTTTTTTTCTTTTTGGTGAGGCAATTGGGGTTAAGTGACTTGCCCAGGGTCACACAGCTAGTAAGTGTTAAGTGTCTGAGGCCGCATTTGAACTCAGGTCCTCCAGACTTCAAGGCCAGTGCTCTATCCACTGCGCTTCCTAGCTGCCCCTGATGCTTTTGATCTTTAAAAAAAAGGTAACTGTTAATCACTGTTCTTAAAATAAGATCTCTCCAGAAGTTCTCTTTTTGCCCCAGAATGAATTTTTTAAAGTTTAATTTTTTAAAATAGAGAAGTGGGAATAATATCAGAATAAAGAAAGAATAAACTTACATTTAACCTACCACAGTAATCTATCTTAAAATCTTTAATGTATGGGGCAGCTAGGTGGTGCAGGGGGTAAAGCACTGGCCTTGAATTCAGGAGGACATGAGTTCAAATCTGGCCTCAGACACTTGACACTTACTAGCTGTGTGACCCTGAGCAAGTCACTTAACCCCAATTGCCCCACCAAAAAACAAACAAAAAAAATCCTTAATGTACTCTGCACATATTATGTATTTAAACCCTTTGGTATGAGAAGAGGGGAAAAGATTCAGGTCAAGAGAAGAATGGCATTCAAAAGAGTGGCTTACCTGTGATAGCATCCACATTAAGTGTAGCCTCATTTTTCACTGGACTAATTGATGCTTTGTTGTTTGTTCAGTTGTGTCTAACTCTTCATGACCCCAATGGGGTTTTCTTGGCAAAGATACTGGAGTGGTTTGTCATTTCCTTCTCCAGCTGATTTTACAGATGAAGAAACTGAGGCAAACAGGACTAAGTCACTTGCCCAGGGTCACACAGCTATTAGGTGTCTGAGGCCAGATTTAAACTTTGAAAGATGAGATTTCAGGCACACCATTATATCTACTTCTCCACCTAGCTGTGCTAATGCTAGAAGATATTACATTTTCTGGAAACTAGGATAAATTGGATTAGGGTCATTCTAAATTGTCTTAAAAATGTTTGGTCACCATCTTATAAGAGTGTCTTAGCCCATGCTAATTGGAATTTTTTTTTTTTTAATCTTTCAGGCCAGAAGGCACACCCTTTGAGGATGGTAAGTGGTCCTAATAATCTTTTCTTTGCTATCTTCTACATGAAGAGGATGCTTTTAAATAGAAAGTTTGCATATTAATACATTCTGCCTAAAACCTTTTCTTGCAGTTGTAAGCCAGTTTGAAAGCAGACAATAATTGTAGGCTATTGGGAATTGACAGCTCACAAAAGACTTTCCTCTTTTGTAGTTTGAATAAACTTCAGTGCCCTTGTTTATTGCTAGAGCTGTTGGATATTAGACAGTAAACTTAGAGACTGGAACCATGTTGAAAATAGTTTATATTTAGATGGTTTGTAACATACTAGAGATGTCCATGAGGTAAACACCAGGAGGTTGGTCATGCTTTTAGCCTGCTGTGACTATGTTGGCATGGTGTTGAACAGGAGTTGTTTTTAAGCATTGCTGCCAGTAGCTTCATGTAGAATAGTTTACAACACCACTAGAATTTCTCTACTCCTAAGTGGTGGTAACCATTTTGCTTTCTCTTTTGCATACAGTTTGGATTATTTTCATAGATAAGCAGAGGAATTCAAAACTAACTCTGATAAGAGTTTACTTGAACTCATTGAATTAGTTTTTTAAAGCTATTTCTTGGGATTGTCCTAAAAATGACATTTCTCAAATTGAACTATTTAAAATGATCATATTTGTAACATCAATCAAAATTTTTAATTCAATGTTTTGATCTAGATGTGTGATTTCATCAGTCTCATAAACTCTGCTTGTAGAAACTCCTTCCACTGTTGCAGATCAATAGCTATTTGTTACAGCCTTATGGAGTTGCCTGGATTTGGTGAGGGGTTAAGTGACTCTTGCCAGTGGTCACACAGCTAATATGGATCAAAAACAGTTTGAATCCAGTTCTTCTTGACTCCAAAGATGACCCCCTATCAACTAAGCCATGCTATTTCTCAATTAAAAGTGTGTAGTCCTTTAATAAGACAGGTAGTATTTTATCTGCAGTGAGCAGTCATGGATCTCAAATACCTATCTCCATAAAACTTATTTTCTTCATACTGTTTAAATTGTCCACTCCATTGGATCCAAATTTGAAGTAATTGATTTTTGCATGTGATTTATGTAGGCTAGAAAAATCCCAAATTGTAAATAGGGAGATCTGATGTTTAAAATGATATAATGCCAAGTATTTTAATCCAGTAAAGACTTCTAAAATCTTCCCTAATTAAAACCAAATTTCATTTGACTTTTGAATAAGCCTGAGAAATAGGTGTGAGGGGTGTGTGTATGTGTGTGTAGTAGAGGTAAGGAAAGAAGCTTGAAGATTGTTAGATCTCAGCAATGAACATTGGACTTGAAAGTTCATGTTGATTTGACTTGATGGAATATGTCTCAATTTACTGGATGCCCTCTAACAAGTAGATAAGTATTCCTAGATTGGAGGGTTTTAGGTTTGGTTATTTGGGTAGTGTTTTCTGTGGTTAAAAAATTACTCTTGGGGCAGCTAGATGGCGCAGTGGATAGAGCACCAGCCCTGGATTCAGGAGTACCTGAGTTCAAATCCGACCTCAGACACTTAACACTTACTAGCTGTGTCACCCTGGGCAAGTCACTTAACCCCAATTGCCTCACCAAAAAAAAAAATTACTCTTAATTTTGTGAAGTTGAGTTCACTTCAAACATTCTGAAATTGCTCATTATGTACAAAGTATTGTTAATAGTTTATAGGAATAGAAAGGGAATGTCTTCTGCCAATGCTGACCACCACCCTCTCTGGAATATTTAGTTTTAGAGAGTTTTGTAGAACCCCTGAAAGGTTAATTTATTTGCCACAGGGCCACACGATTGCTATGTATAAGAGGTATAACTTGAACCCAGTTCTTCCTGGCTCAAAGGCAGGTTTCCTCCACTACACTATAGCTGCCTCTATAAGAAAATCCAGAGACAAATATAGTTTGATGTGTGACTTGTATACTTGCATTCTAACTAAATATTTCAATGAGGTGATAGAACAGCTGAACAGTTCCTCTCTGCTACCATTTTGTCTTCTAAAAAATACAGCTGTTAGTCTAAGGATCATAGAACTAGAAGGAACCTTAGAGATCATCAGCCTAAGTCCAGTCTCTTCATTTTAAAGATGAGGAAATTGAGGCCCATAGAAATTAAGAATTCTGCCCAAAGTCACACATGTAATCAGTAAACCAGACTGTCTGACTTCAAATCCATCACTTTTTCCACTATATCATGCTAACTACCTCAACTAGAGGGACATTTTGCTTATTTATGCCTAAACTGTCCTAATTGGATAATATAGATGAATAATAAATATAGGTATGAGTCTTATATTGGTAATCCTAGCTTATTCCCACCTCATACTCCTATCACAAGCACTTAATAATGGTTATCAGTAAGGGTACTAATAGGTGACACCACCCTTTAAGTATCAAGCTAAACTAGACAAGTTTATGTTGGTGTGGTAGTGAAAAGGTGCCAAATGATTGCTCATAATTGGCTTTGTTTTCTTTCCTCTTAGGTACCTTTAAACTAGTAATAGAATTCTCAGAAGAGTATCCGAATAAACCTCCCACTGTTAGGTTCTTATCAAAGATGTTTCATCCAAATGGTAAGTGACTATCTTTATTAGCTATTGCAAATACTGAAGAGGATGGATTTAAGCCTTTTGAATTGTCACATTTCACATAGAAGCACTTTTAGTATTATTAACAATTTTCTCATGTGGTCTTTTTATCACCATATCCATAGTTTTGATGATCATAGGATCCTAGACTTAGAGGTGGAAGATGGCTTAAAGGTCATCTGGTCCAACCCTTTCATGTTGACATCTAATTAGAATAAACCTTCTTCCTGGTGGCGTTTTTTTGGAGAGTTATCTTCCTATGGAGCTGAGAAGTTTTGTAAAAGTTGCAGGAACTTTATTAAGGGGCAGCTAGGTGGTGCAGTAGATAAAGCACCAGCCCTGGATTCAGGAGTTCCTGAGTTCAAATCCGGCCTCAGACACTTGACACTTACTAGCTGTGTGACCCTGGGCAAGTCACTTAACCCCCATTGCCCTGCAAAAAAAACCCAAAAAACAAAACAAAGAGCCTTATTAAGTGTGGGAAAGATTTCGGGGAACTCTTGAAGTATAACAAGGTAGACTTTTATTGACTTTAATATTGTATTTGCAGTCTATGCCGATGGTAGCATATGTTTAGATATCCTCCAGAATCGTTGGAGTCCAACGTATGATGTGTCCTCTATTTTAACATCAATTCAGGTAAACTCTCTTTCTTGCTAGAAATAGTGTAAATCGGGTATTCTCATAATTAGGAAATCTTAGTGAAGAATCCCAGAAAGGATATTCTTTTTGACTAAGAGAATATAGGCTTCTATTTACTTAAGGGGTGCTGGGGAAGAGAGTAAGAATCTTGGGATAATAGTATATGAACAAAACAACATTAAGGTTGCCTAATAGGTAAACTATTCCCCTCCCCACCCTAAGTGAAACTTAGATACTAAAGCAATATGGTAGATAATAATTGGAAATCAGAAATAGATGACAGGAATTAATTGGGGGAGGAGGAAGCTGCAGAAGAGAGGGTAGTGTGCACATGATGGCAATTCTTTGGTTTTTAATATAGTCTTTGAAGTTCCCTACTTCTGCCCCTCCAATTTTTCTCTCTCTCTCTCTCTCTCTCTCTCTCTCTCTCTCTCTCTCTCTCTCTCTCTCTCTCTCTCTCTCACACACACACACACACACACACACACACACACACACACACACACACACACACACAGCCCTGCCTTATCTCTAGCATTGTTTTCTCCCTACCTACTTCACCAGTTCTGCATATTTTGTTATGTGAAGGAAATTGAAAAGATTCAACACCAGGTGTTTGAAAAGTAACACCATTCAGACTGAGCCTTTAAAATACTGGTTGCTAAACTATAACAATATATTGAACAACCAAATTAGTTTATTGTCTCTTGGTTTCTGGAAAATGCTGTTCTTTCCTGATTGTCTTTTAAATGATTTCATAAGATCATTGATAGTTATTTGTTTTTGAAGTTAAGTTCATTGTCAGGACACTATCATTATTAGAGTCAAGTAGCTTAGTAGCTAAAGCTTGCACTGATATTAATAGTTACTCCTCCTGAATGATTTCTCTTGTTTTTGTATCATCATCACGTACTGTTTCAAGTATTAAATAGGTATGCTTTTCCTCTCTTCTCTATTTCAGTCTCTGCTGGATGAACCTAATCCCAACAGTCCTGCCAATAGCCAGGCAGCGCAGCTTTATCAGGAAAACAAACGAGAATATGAGAAAAGAGTTTCAGCTATTGTTGAACAAAGCTGGAATGATTCATAATAGACAACTGCTCTGTTCATCCTCATCATCATTGTTGTGTATAATTTACCTCTCAGTAGAAAGGCTACCAGAAATTTTAAGTGCCACAGGTTTTAAGGATTTGCATACCTGATGTGTCTGCAAAAAAGAAAAAAAAAAGCCCTTCAGTTTAGAACCTTTAAAAGCTTGTGTATCTTGATTAATGTACTTTTTATTGCATGGTATGAACTAAGTTATTGCTACATAAATTTGTAATATATCCTGTTTGTATTTTTTTTCCAAGTGTATAATGTTGGTGTGAAGTTTTCATGACAGAATATACACATTTTGTAAATCTGTACTTTTTTCAAATATTGAATGCCTTATTTTTGAATTCTTTAGATTTTTAAATTGGAGAAAAGCACTTAAAAGTTTTTTATATATAAATATTACATGTAAAACTGTTAAATACATAACTTCAGTGCAAGAGACTTTGTCACTTATTTCCTCATCTGACTAGGAGGGATTGATGCATATGTATCTCTCTCCAGTCGTTTATATTTGTTTTATCTCTCCAATTTCAAGGGAATAGTACATCCTCTCAATAGTTTATCAGGAAATATAAATCAGATGTGTACTTCTTCGACTGAATATCCATAGTAATTTCATACCCCAGTTCTGAATATGCATATTAATTACTCTTAATAGAGTAATCACTATGTAGAGCTATTTTGTTTCATTATGATGCTTAATTATTGAAGGGTCACTCGCCTCTTTTGGTCATTTCACTAATTACCCTAGGAGATTTGGTGAACTCTTGATCTTACTACTTATTAGCAGTTTTGGTGGAAAATGGAAACTGTTGGCATGAATTTTTTAAAAAATTATAAATATACTTCCTAGTAGAATGATAAATCAAGAACCAGATTTTTGTTGTTTCATCAAGGCAAAGTTTTGGAAAGGACTTATTTAGCCTATTTAATGCTAACTTTTAATATAGGTCTATAGTTCTTTTCCTGCCAAAACCAAACATACTTCAGGGTCTTTTAAACTGCTCTAATGGGGAGAAAAAAAATCCCCCAAATTGTACAAAAGCTAATTGCACATGAAGTTTTGCAGGATCATTAGAAGCCAATAATGCTTCAGAAAGCTAAAGCTAAAATGTGTAAGAATAAACGGGAAACAGCTTTCCATATGATGAACTTGAGAGTTCTTGTTTCATGTCCATCTCTCCAAAATAGGATATTGAAAATTAGTCCCCTTGTGTTTATAATAGGTCTGTGCCTTTACAAGCAGTTAAAGCAAGCACCTATGCAGGTAACCTTAAGTGTGTTTTACATCAGATCCTTGCAAGTCGCTTGAGTAGTACATACATACACCTTATTGCAGTGGCACACAGAAACAACAGCTCCCTAAGATATGGTTTGGACAGATAATGTGGCATAATGAATTTTATAAAGAAATTGTAATAGTAGGAGAAATAACTCCCTGGCATTTCTCTTTAAGGATTAATTAGCATATTGCTGAAACTGTGAGGTATAATTTAAAGGGGGAAATTTCCAAGTTTTCCAAAGTGCTGTTTGGAAATTATCCACTGATGACAATACTGGTAGTAACATCAGGAAGAGACTTTTTATTTAGAGGTACATTGAAATAAGTGGCTAATGCTTTTACAATTACCAAATATTTGTATAATTTCTGAATTTATGTTCCTTGAAAGACTGAACATCTAGTAGTTTGTGACAATGGAGAGGTGTGAGGTGTGTCCATTTTCACATGTTTGTGAATACTATTGGCAATTCAAAAAAAAAAACACTTGGATAATCCTTCAAAATTAGTTTAATCCTCATGTGACCTGGCCTTTTCTAGTTTAAACCCAGAGTATGTCAGAATTGATGGAAAAATATGTTTAAACTGTTCAACCTAAGCCTTCAGAAATGGAGCTTTATAATTTTTTCTTTGGGTAAATAGAATTATTTTGTGAGAAAACTTCAGAGATACTTGTGAATCCAGTGAAAGCAAATGGAGGTTATCTCTTGACCTCTGCCTTTAATCTATACATTTTTGTACTCATGCAATAAGCTTCGTATTATTTGTATTTCACATCTTAGTGCTCGTGGGGTATATATAGTGTTCTATTAACTAGATTAAGGATGTAGACCAAAAGAAAATATGACTGCCCTCAAAATTATAGGTTGGAGAATTGAAAAATGTGCAAAAGCATGTTCAACATTATGTGGAGGAAGAGTTAAAGAGAAAAGTTCGGAAGAGTGAAATACTGCTGGATTTCCCTTTAGGAATGACCTAAAATCCTTAATTCTGTCTTTTAAAATATAACAACAGCCCATTTGGTAATTAGGGCAAATATTTAATCTTATTTTATGAACAAATTTGTTTATTTTCATTCTCCTAACTTTCTGTAGGGAATAGGGGATAAGAGACCAGAGCTTTGATTTCGTTAGTATAGGAGTACCTAGAAAAAAACTGCTACCAGTGTAAGGCAGCATCTTTCTTGCAACTTAGTCTTAGCTGTAGACAACATTGAGAGGCTAAATGACCTACCTGGAGTCACACAGTATGTGTCAGAGGTGGGACTGGAACCTTCTGTCTTCAAGGCCAGGGCTTGATCCATTATGCCACATTGCTATGTAGGTAGGCTTTAAAAAGAATAATAAAAGAATATTTTCTGGAGACCAGAAGAGGCTATCTGTGGATGATAATTTAGCAAGAAGCAGACAAATAACAGAGTACATGGAGTGTGGTGGAAAGCACCCTGGAATGAGCTGGGAGATGAGAATTTCTAGGTGGCTTTTCTATCTGAAAAATGAGATTGAGCAAGATGATCTACCAGGTCCCTTTCAGCTCTAATTCTTTCCGATAACCAGTTAAGTCACTTGATCTATTTGTTTCCATTATTAGCTCACCTTTTTGTGGTACTTCACACCAGTTTCCTCATGTTGTCCCTGTGATGAGAATACTAGCATGCAAACAAGTTATTGGGCAGTGAAGCCACAACATGTACCCAGGCCTCCAGACTCCCCAATTAGGGGCTCTTTCCAGTCAACTATATTATCCTCTTCCCTGTAAATAGTTTTATTACAGCCTTATTGTAGAGCCAAACAAATTTTGAGAAATAGTATTCAGTGATTGGCGGAGAAGAACCAAAGAAGGAAAAGTAAAGAGTGGGGCAGCTAGGAAGTGCAGTGGATAAAGCACTGGCCCTGGATTCAGGAGTACCTGAGTTCAAATCCGGCCTCAGACACTTGACACTTACTAGCTGTGTGACCCTGGGCAAGTCACTTAACCCCAATTGCCTCACGAATAGAAAAGTAAATAGTATATTTAAGACCATACGAATAATTTCCATGGGATAGCTATTAGGAATACCCACACTGGGCACAGTAGCAAGTTAAATCCCATTTCTATAGCAGTTTAATGCTTTGACAAGTACTTAAAATTGAGATAGGTAGTGCCAGTGTGGGTATTCCCTTCTTACAGTTCAGAAAATGGGCCCAGGGCTCAGTGACTTCAGGACTCCAGCAGTCCATATACAGTGCTGCAATATTTAGTAACGTTTGTTCTTCAGGATAAGCAGTCTTTTCTCAAACCGTAAGCTTAGTGCCATCTCAAAAATGATCCTGAACTTCCTAGCACTATGAAGATGTTGCTTGACAAATGCATTCCTAATAGCTTATGGTTGTGACACATGGATTGCAGTGTACTAATGAAGACTACCATGAGACCAGCACCTTGCAGTCAGCAATATCAATGGGGCCTTGCATATGTAGGGGAATATTTATGTAAATATTAGAGAAGTCAAGTCAGTAGCTGGAAAGCTATTAAAGGCAAATGAAATTGTCCTAAGCTGGCATCCTCTGTTTTTTATCAGATGGAAAGCTGGCAAGAAAAGACACTTGTATGTCCTATAGAAAGAACCAGCCTTTTATAATTTGGAGGGGGGGAAGAGCTTAACCATCATTTTCTCCCCAATTGTTCTAGGTGCATGTGGTAGACAGAAAGGATATTAAAAACCAGATTTACTTGGGGAAAAATCTAAATTTCCTCTATCGAGGAAAGGAATTAGGTAAATTCATTTCTCAAAAACATTTTTAGTTGGTAATTGAAAAAAAAATTCTTTTCAGTATATTCTACAAGTTTGTGAAATTCTTTTCCAAGTCCTTTTTAAAGGTAGGCATGGGAATAATTAAGCAGTTTTACTTTTGGACAAACTTGTTAGGAAAGTATCAGTTTCACAAAATTGTATTTATTCAAAATATAAGTTGAAAAGGCTCCACGGGAGCAGCTCTTGTGGCTGGAAACAAAAGCAAGGGGGAGGAATGCCTATCAGTTGGGGAGTGGCTGAATAAATTTTAGTATATGAATGTAATGGAATACTATTATAAAAAAAAAATGAGCAGGGGTATGGTTTCAGAGAAACCTGGGTGGACTTGTATGAACTCATGCAGGAAAGTAAGCAAAACCAATAGAACAATTTATACAGTAACAACATTGTAAAGACCAACAACTTGGAAAGACTGATCATCACAATGACCAGCCACAGTGGCAGAAGATCCATAATGAAACAACTAACCTAACCTCTGACAGGTGTGATGAACTGATGGTGCAGATTGAGACATGATTTTGGATTTGGTCAATGCTGGAATTAGTTTTGCTTTGCGTACTTGTTATAAGAGTTTGGGGTCGGTTTGGTAGTTTTTTTTTTTTTTTCAATGTAGGAGGGAGAGACTATTTTTGTTCATTGAAAATTAAAAGAAACCAAAAAGGAATAAAAGGCCCCCACAGAAATCTACTTTAACAGAGAACAGTGAAATGAACTGAAACCCTAGAAGAGAAGATGGAGAAATTAAGAGGCTGAATAATGGCTTTTCAAGAAATTACTATCTGCATAAGAAAATTGGATTCTAAGGTTCCTTCCAGTTCTAACATTCTGTGGCTCTATATGGTATGACAGGAAGAGGGAATGTACCTGTCAAGTATGAAAATTAATCTAAACTGCTCTGAGCTTACTGGTGATTTTTTTCTTTTTTTTTTTTTTTTGCGGGGCAATGGGGGTTAAGTGACTTGCCCAGGGTCACACAGCTAGTAAGTGTTAAGTGTCTGAGGCCAGATTTGAATTCAGGTACTCCTGACTCCAGGGCCAGTGCTCTATCCACTGTGCCACCTAGCTGCCCCCTGGTGATTTCTTAATTGCTAAATATGATAGCTTTTTCTCATTCCTTTTTTCTTGCCCTCTCTTCAACTTTTGATGCTTGACTCAGACCACCTCTTCCTGGACATTTTCTTACTTTGGAGTCCTAAACAATGCTCTCTACTGGTTTCCCTTTCTGCCACTCACACCTCAGTTTCATCATAGTCCATCTCTTAGCACCTAATCATGGCTGGTCCCAAGACTGACTTTGAGCCCTCTTCTCGCCCTATACCTTTTCTGGTTATCTCATCAATTTCCCTGATTTCAGTTATCTTTCTATGCATATGACTCCTCAAACTACTCGTCCCTAATCCCTCCTACATCACCAACTGCTTCCTGGACATGACTTCAATGTCTAATAGACATCTCAAGTTCAATGTGACCAAGATGGAACTATCTTCACCTTCCTAACATCAAACTCTCCCTCAAATTTTTTATTTCTATCAGGGTACCACCATCTTTCTAATCACTCATTCACAAATGGAAATAGCATCCTTAACTCTTCCCTCTCCCTAATCATCCCATGTGTAATCAGTTACCATATCTTACAGATTCTACCTCTTCAGCTCTTTCACTTATCCCCTTCTCTACACACACACACAGGGCCTACCTCACTTCTTTTATCTGGGCTACTGCAATAGCTGGCTTTCAGCCCATATTCCACACAGCTGCCAAAAATATCTGACCATGTCACTCTCCCCTGCTCAAGACTCCAATGGCTGGCTCTCTTTTTGCTTCTATAAGATTCCACTTCCCTGGGTTGACATTTAAATCTTTCATTGTTGCTCCAGACTATCTTTTCAGATTTGTTTCATGCCCCTCACCTTACACCTTCCAGCCAATATGACCTACTTACTAATCCCTAAACTTGTTATTCCCTCTCCCTTTACATAGCTTTACATAGACTATCCCTATGGCTGGAATTCGCTCTTTCCTCAACTCTGCCTCTTAGAATCCTTAGTTTCTTGAAGACCTAGCTCAGTTCACCTACCCGCCATTTGGGGGGGGTGGGGCAACAGTGGTTAAGTGACTTGCCCAGGGTCACACAGCTAGTAAGTGTTAAGTGTCTGAGGCTGGATTTGAACTCAGGTCCTCCTGAATCCAGGGCCAGTGCTTTATCCACTGTGCCACCTGGCTGCCCCCTTACCCGCCAATTTTTAACTTTCACTCCTCAAATTTTCTTGGGTTTATATTTGTATTGTATTCCTTAGTAGAATATAACCTGGGGGACAGACTATTGCATTTTTGTCTTTAATTCTCTGAACTTAGCTTAGTCTTTGCACATGCTAAGTGCTTAGTACTTATTATAATAATACATTTATTATATTATTGAATGATCTTCAGAAACCTACTTGAGGGCTTCCCACTGATACAAAGGTAATTCTGCCACTCTTTTTTAGTGAGCTGGTTGAGTGAGGGAAGTCAACTTCAAGCCTTATCTTGACATTTTCAAAGAGCAATATGATCTATCCAGAAAGGTAGCTGGATGGAGTAGAGGAAAGGGCTGTAGATTTGGAGTATAAAGAAATGGGTGTGAGTTCCAGCTCTGGCTCATTAGGTAGCCTTTCTGTGCCTCAGTTTTCCCACCTATAACATGAAAATCCTTATTCTACCTACTTCATAGAATTTTGAAGATCAAATAAAATAGTACATGTAAGGCATGTCAAATGCTATATAAATGTGAAGTATTATCTAGTCACCTAAGTCACTTATTTCACAATTCCCTCTCTTAAAAAAATTTTTTTATGGATATCATCTGTTTCCTATAACATCATAGTTATCCTAAATATCCAGCCCCCTCCTGCTCCCAGAGAGCCATCCCATATAACAAACAGTATTTTGTTGTTGTAGATTTTTGAGTGTTTTTGGGGTTTTTTAGTGAGGCAATTGGAGTTAAGTGACTTGCCCAGGGTCACACAGCTAGTAAGTGTCAAGTGTCTGAGGTTGGATTTGAACTCAGGTCCTCCTGACTCCAGGGCTGGTGCTCTATCCATTGTGCCACCCAGCTGCCCCCACAAACAGCATTTTTTAGAAAGGAAAAAAAATCAGTACAACTGATCAAGACAAAGAAAAAAATCACAAAAATATGTGTAGTGTATAACACTTGTGGACCTCCCACTTCCACAAAAGGGTGGGTTAGAGGTGTCTTCTCATTATTCTTCATTTGAGTCCTGCTTGATCTTTAAAATTTATTACATTTTCTTTGGATTTTTTTGGTGTGTAGTTATTCTTTCCATTCACATTTTTATAGTTACAGTGTATGTTGTTGGAAATGATTATTTCACTATTCATCAGTTCATATAAATCTTTCCATGCTTCTTTCTATTCACATGTAACATTTCTTAGAGCACAGTAATATGCCATTATATTCATGTGCCACAATTTGTTTAGCTCTTCCCAATTATGAGCTTCTATTTTATTTCTAATTCTTAGCTATCACAAGAAATTCTTGGAGTGTATAGAGACTTTCTTCTATCTCTGGCTTCCTTGGGGTAAAGGCCCAATAATGTAGTCTCTGGTTCAAATGATATGGACATCTTAGTCACTTTATTTGTATTATTCCAAATCACTCTCCAAAATGATTGTACCATTTCACAACTCCACAAACTATGTCTTAGTATGCCTATCATTCCACAACCCCTCCAACATTGACTATTGCCATTTTTTGTCATTGTTACCGATTTATAAGGTATGAGGTAAAATCTCAGGGTTGTTTTAAATTTCATATCTCTTATTAGTGATTTGAAGTGTTTTTCATGTGGTTGTGAAAACTAATTTAAGAACTGTTTGTTCATATCATTTGACCACCTGTTGGGGAATGGCTATACACATACACACATTTATGTATACATACATAAAATATATATTACACACATGTGTTATATGTGTATAAATTGTTGATATGAGTTATATATGTATGTGCACATATGTGTTATCTAGGCATGTGAATATATACATAAATACATACATATTATGCCAAACCTTTTTTAGAGAAATTTTATACAAATATTTTCCCCATTCAACCATTTCCTTTCTTATCCAACCTCCTATCTATAGCAATGAGAGGTTGTAGTATCTGGGGGTTTTTTGTTTGTTTTTTTTTTGTGGGACAATGAGGTAACCCCTCATTGTGACTTGCCCAGGGTCACACAGCTAGTAAGTGTCAAGTGTCTGAGGTTGGATTTGAACTCAGGTCCTCCTGAATCCAGGGCTGGTACTTTATCTACTGTGTTACCTAGCTGCCCCCCCCCCGATTTTTTTTAATACTATGCTCCTTAATATTAAGGTCATGTATCCATTTTTTTGTTTGTTTGTTTGTTTTGGTTTTTGGTGTTTTTTGCAGGGCAATGGGGGTTAAGTGACTTGCCCAGGGTCACACAGCTACTGAGTGTCAAGTGTCTGAGGCCAGATTTGAACTCAGGTACTCCTGAATCCAGGGCCAGTGCTTTATCCACTGTGCTACCTAGCTGCCCCCCATGTATCCATTTTGAATGTATTGTTGAAGATGGGGTAAAGTGTTGGTCTAATAAAGCCTAAATCTCTCTAGAACTTAAAGAGAAGGTAGAATGGCTGTCAAGGCCAATCTCTTAAAAGTTTTATTCCCTGGCCTAGGATCAGACTGGAGTTTCCTGTCTTCTGCCCTCCCTCCTCACATATACACTTCCTTGTTTTCTAATATCCTTTCCTACCATCTTCTTCGGTAGTAGTAGTTCCTATCCCACCTAACTGCCTTCCTGCCTAAAGGCCAAAGGGCACACCTGCCTGCCTTCCCCTCCCCATCTACAAACAACACTTTTTGCCAAGAGAAATACAGTTTGTTGTTAGAAGTGAGTCGGTCCCCTTAGATCCCAGAAAGTCAAATGAGGAAAGTCTTGAAAATACTGGGCCAGGCCTGGTGTCAAGTTATTGTACAAACTCAAGCTGAAAAAGGCTTTTCTGATGTAATTTTCTGCATTGTTGCTGGAGCAAAGAAAACAAGAGCAAGATAATCTTAGCTGCGATGATTTTTCATAAAAGTGTTTTTCTAACCATTCTCTTCTAACCTTGAGGGGTGTTAAGGGCTAAAATTCTAGCTAAACTGTCTAAAATCTAATGAGTGGTTGCCAATAAATGATAAGCTTTAGCAAGAGTTAGACTTTTAAGCATTTATTAAAGAGAATAAGAATTTGGTAAAGAGAGAGAAAGGCCTACATTCATCTATCTATTAAAGGGAGAGCACATTTCTTGCTCCCTTCTCCACCAGCGTCCCCAGGAAAAGACCCAGTCAGAGCACCAGGCTCCCCCCCTTTTTCCTCCCACAAGCAAACATCACTTCCTGATGCCAAAGAAAAGACTCCTGGTCTTGCCCTCAAAAACCTTCACTTCATGGGCAGAACTCTTCTACAGTAAGTCTCCAGCAGGTGGCGTCATTCCAATCATTACAGGGGGAATGAATACATTACATTACAAATTCCCCCCACTCCCACTATCCTATAGAATGGCTTATGCCTTTGTTACACCTGGCTACCAAGTTGGAAAAGAGGGAAGTGTGCAGAGAATGAGTATCAGGACTTTAGGGTTATAGAAATCTCAGCTGGAAGGTTTGATCCCCAAGGCTACTGCAAACACTATTTCAACTGTAAAAAAAAATTATTAGCCAATCTAAAAATTTTATAAGTGTGGGCTATACGAAAAATTATAACTTTAGAAAAATTATAATTGGGTCACAAATCCCTCCATGGTCACCATTCAAATGTGAAAATATTTTAACTTGCTGGCCTAATTTGGGGGCTAATCTGACTGGGGTACTTAATCTGGGACTGTTGACTAACTGTCTGACTGCTATTAATTTAATGTGGGCCGTTTATAAAGTTCCACCACACTGCTCCACTCCCAAAATGATAAGCAAAAAATTAAGAAGCCTCTTAACTAAATAATCAAAGCAGAGTTTATTTATGAGATACAATTTAAAATTAAGAATACAAGGAAGGGGCAGCTAGGTGGCACAATAGATAGTGCACCGGCCCTGGACTCAAGAGGACCTGAGTTCAAATCCGACCTCAGATGCTTAACACTTACCAGCTGTGTGACCCTGGACAAGTCACAACCCCAATTGCCTCACTAAAAAAAAAAAGAATAATAATAATAAAAAATACAGGGAAATAAAATGTATAATCTGACTGCGTTCCTGTGGTCTCTTCCCACCTTTTGCACCATTCAAATGTAGAAATATTTTAGCTAGCTGGGTCTAATTTGGGGGGACTAAACTGACTGGAGGACTAATCTGGGGACTTTTGACTAACTGGATATCTGACTGCTATTAATTTAGCATGGGCCATTTATAAAGTTTCTCCACACTGCTCCCAAATTGATAAGCAAAAGATTAAGAAGCCTCTTAACTAAATAATCAAAGCAGAGTTTATTTATGATATATAATTTAAACATAAAGAATACAGGGAAATAAAATGTACAACTTGACTGCGTTTGGGTGTCTCTTTCCACCTGCTGGCCTGGAACTTTTTTAATACAATAAGGGCGGTAGCTGCCTCTTGCCTTAGGGTATGTTCCACTTTCACTGCTCAGCTACTTTCTTCTAACTTTCTTCTTAATCTTCTGGCCTTCTTCCAGCATCTCTAGTATCCATTCCCTCCTTGTAGCCCCTTTCTGTCAGTTTCTCTCCAATCTTGTCAGTTCTCCCTCCTCCTAGTCCTTTGGCCTCCATCCCTTCTTGCTCTCAGCTTTTTCTCCTTCCCCTATCTTTTAGTGCTCCAGCCTTTCTGCTCTCTTAATCTCATCCCCCTCTCCCAAGCTCTGTACATCTGCCTCTTGCTCTAGTCCTTTAGATTTCTCCTGCATCCTTCTCCATTCCCTTAAAATCTTTCCAGTCCTTCCCTCTGTTCTTCTAATCTTGTCAGCCTCCCTTAATTTTGTTCTTCTAATCTTGTCAGTCCCCCTGAATCTAGTCCTTTGGCCTCCCCCCCTTCTAACTCCCAGGTCTATATATACTTTACTTTTCTCCACTCAAATCTCGGGGCTTTTTGTGCCCCCACAGACCCCAAGCTAATACACCAGCCAGGGCTGCGGCTGGGGCTGGGGGGACACTCGATCATCATGTGCCTCAGCACAGGCTACACCAGAGCCTGGCCTGGACAAGCCTGGGATCTCTCGGATAGATCCGCTTAGGGCGGAGGGAGCTGGGGGCTTTTCCCCCCCAGCTGCCTGACCTGGCAATCTCATACAGCCCACCAAGGCTTTTTGGCTCAGCTGAAGTGGAGGGGGAGGGGCACCAGCACCTCCCACACAGAAGAGACCCTGAGGGCCTAAGGCTTTCTAATCTCAGCCCAAAGGTAGGGTCCCCAAATCAAAATAAATTTCCACACAACCTAAGTTTCTGTGGGATCCACCTAAGATGCCTGCCTTCAAAGAACTTACTAGGGAAAGAACAAATAAAATGGAGCTGGAAGGATGAAACAGGAAAAGAGCCTGGAAGTTTGGTGGAAACCTGAAGCCAGGCAAGATAAGGAAGGCGAAATCTGGCCTGTCAGAGCCCAGGATGGTTCCAGGGGCAGAGCCCAAGATTGTAGTGGAGAAGAGGGGAGATGATGGATGGAGCAGAGACTGCATGATGTGAGGAGGAAAAAAAAGTTTGGCAAAACCTCCACAAGGAAAAAAATCTGATCTTTTATGTTGTGTTCCACAGTCATATTCCTCTACCTCTGTAAATGAAAAAGGGAGGTATATTCTCACATCTCTTCCTTTGGAGACAAGTTTAATCAGTATAATTTCACAGCTTTCAGTTTTAATTTTTTTGTCCTGTAATTTTCCTGGTTCTGTTTATTTCACTTTGTGTCAGTTCATAAAAGTCTTTCTATGCTCCTCAGTGTTCATCATTTCATTATTTCTTATACTATAGTAATAGTCCACTATCTTCCTGCACTACCATGTGTTTAGTCATTTCTTTATCAAAGGGCAGCTTCTTTGCTACTACAAAAAAAATGCTACTATAAATATTTTGGTATATTCAGGCCCTTATTTTGTCTCATTTTCCTTCTTGGGATATATGCCTACCAGTGGAATCTCTGATTCAAAGGGTATGGAAATTTTAGTCACTTTTTCTTTTTTTGGTCACTTTCTTAACATAATTTTAATTTGCTTTCCAGACTGGTTGGACCAGTATTCAAAGTTCTATCAAAAGTGTGCTAGTTTACCTGTCTTTCCATAACCCTTCCAACATTGATTATTCCCAACTTTTATAATCTGATTCAGTTTGGTTGGGTATGAGCAGGAACACTTAGAGTTGTTTTGCTTTTCAATTCTTTTATTAGATTTTGAGCTATGCTCTTTGTGATTGTTAAATATTTTTAAAACTTGGCAGAAAAAAAACATTTTTTTGGGGGGGGTGAGGACCCAAGTATGTAGAAATCTGTTGTCATCATTAAATAAAATAAATGGTTTGCAGACCAAGTAGTATACTCCCATTTGGTTAGTATTGCTCTTGGTAAATAGACTATCTCAACCTAAAACAATGAAATCTTTAATATGAAAAGCAAGATACTTAACTCTAATAGAGTTCTTCTCTGATGTATCCAATTGCTTATTAAAAACTTCCATTTCACATTAGTTTGCTTTCTGTAGGAGGATTCTTGAAAACCCTGCACAAAAATATAACTCTTGTAATTTGGGGGGGGGGGGCGGGGATGGGCAATGAGGGTTAAGTGACTTGCCCAGGGTCACACAGCTAGTAAGTGTCAAGTATCTGAGGCCTGATTTGAACTCACGTCCTCCTGAATCCAGGGCCGGTACTTTATCCACTGCGCCACTTAGCTGCCCCCAAAAATATAACTCAAGGAACTGATAGGTAAGTAGGAAATCTGACACATTTCTTGAGTGCAATATGTGATCTAGAGACAAGTCTTTTACTCTAATTTGGTTGGTTTTATTCTTTATCATTGACCTACCTCTATTTCAATGTAAAACAATGAAAATTTTAAACTAAGACGCAAAATGGTTAAATATTCTTCTTTTAGAACGCTGATTCCATACCTAGTGAAGAGTTCCACATTTAACCCTTATTTGCCTCAGTTCCTTATCTGTAAAAATAGGACAACTGGAGAAGGAATTGGCAGATCACTATAGTATCTTTGCCAAGAAAAGCCCATGGAATTTCCATAGGGTCGGATACAACTGAACAACAACAATCTCCTGGAAACCCTTTAGGAGAAAACACAATATAATCTTCAGGAACCTAGATATATAATAATCAAGTATATGTCTAAAATATGCTACATGTCCTACGTAAGAATTTGCTTAGTTTCTTATGTTTTGTATTTCTTTCTTTGATAGGATAGCTGTATTTCAATTTAAGGCAATGAAATCTTTCAAGAAGGAAACAAAATACTTAAATTCATTACAGTTCTATCAGGAAACGGATAAAATAGAGAATTGTGAGTCATCTTATAATCCTTAGGGGCAGCTAGGTGGCGCAGTGGATAAAGCACCGGCCCTGGATTCAGGAGTACCTGAGTTCAAATCCGGCCTCAGACACTTGACACTTACTAGCTGTGTGACCCTGGGCAAGTCACTTAACCCCCTTTGCCCCGCAACCCCCCCCAAAAAAAAACACATCTTATAATCCTTAAATACACTTAAATTCATCTAGGACTTTGGAACAAAAGCCAGTGGAGAATACCAGTTCACATCATGTTGCTACCTATGCGATGAAGCCTGAACAATACTAAGAAACAGAACCCAATATAATATTTTGGAATGTAGGTATGTGACCAGTAATCAGTTATACCCCTTGGATCAGATACGTGGTCTACACTGAGTACTTTGCTACTATTTAATTTGTATTGCTCTCAATTGTATGGCTCTTTCAATCTAGAAAATGAAATCTTTCAAATTAGAAGCAAGATAATGAAATCCAATATAGTTCTTCTCTGACTATAGAAAGACCATTGAGATCCCTGCACAAAAATTCAGTAATTAAAAGCAGCATTTATATGGCACTTTAAGGTTTACAAAATGCTTTATCCCCATTTTCCTGATGAGGAAACAGGCTGTGAGAGTTTATGTGACTTGGCTGGGATCACATCAACTAAGTGTTTGGGCAGGCTTTGGACTCTGGTTTTACTCATTTCAAGCTCAACACTCTATCCACTATATTGCCTAGCTGCCTTGGGAATACTCTACTCTCAACCTTCTCAGTGAGTAGCTCTGGTTAGGCAAAGCACATGTGAGGCATCCCAGCCTAATGCACTCTCCACTTCCTGACCAGTGTTGTCCCTGTATGGCTACCCTCTCCTGCTCCCTCTTTCTAGCTTCCCCTTATGTCTTTTTCCCTTTATAATGTAAGATCTTTGATAGTAGGACCATCTTGTTCTGTTGTTTTTATTTCTCCAGTGCTTAGCACAGTTCCAGGGTCATAGTAAGCATTTAATAAGTGTTTTATCCATCCATCCATCCATCCATCCATCCATCCATCCATCCATCCATCCATCCATCCATCCATCCATCATCTATCTTTCTATCCATCCATAAAAAACATTTTGAACACAAAAAGTGTTATGTTCTAATAAAGGCCATTTCAACCCATTGGGTGATGGGCTCTTTGCCAGCATCCACACATCAACCCCTGAAAAGACTTCCATTCCACGACTACACCTTGAGGACATCTGAGAAAAGACTTTCAGAGACTTTAAATGAACAGTTTTGTTTTGTTGTTGTTGGTTTTTTTTCTTTTTTTCTCTTTCTGTTATAATATACACCATCTGTAACATGTATTCTCTGCAGAGGCCCTCCCTTTGCAAGACCAATGTCAAAGCGTTGGTTTGATTCCGGTATCTAAAATCCCCAATACTCATATCAATACCTTGCTGCTTACTTCTACATTTCTGTAAAATATATACCCTTCCATGGCAAAAGAAGCAGAGTCTTGAACTATGTTGATGATAGTCATTCTTATTCAGCTTAAGTTTTTCTTCTTTAACCCCTCTATATTGTCTGTCAGTCTTTTCACCATACAAATGCTTTATAAGGTTACTAATTAAAGACAAAAGCAGATTAGCTAAATTCGGAACAAAACGAGCATATCTGGAATTTAAAGGGTTTTCTAAGGTTGAGTCAGAAGCACAGTCAGGCCGGGGAAGGGCTGAGCCTGAAGCTGCAAATGCAGGTAGAGAAAGCTGCACATGCGCATCAGACCTCTGGACTTCCCAGGCAGGGGAAGCAATGGGCTTGGCCATGGGAGGTGTAGAAGGTGGGGTCTGGAGAGGAGGGGAGGGACTGGGGCAATTTGAATCAGACTTGATTTTGAACTCAGGCCTGGATTCCCCTTCCCCTACTTTGCCTCCAGGCGCTAGGGGATTAAAAGCTTCTAGAGGTTGGGTCATTGCCCCCAGGCATGCAAAATTAGAGAATCTCTCAGCATTAGAATTTGAAAAAAATACAGGAGTGCCAGGCTTCTCTGAAAAAGCATGGCTGGGAGAGTGGGGGATGGCTCCTCCAACAAAAATAAAAAGAAAAATAGAAAATCCACAAAAACAAAACATTAACATGATCTTAGCTCCCATTTGTCTGGTTAAACAGACTAAAATCAAAAATAGGGTAATTAGGGAGTCTAAAAGGTCCATTTGAAAAAATTTAAAGGGAAAACACCCGGCAATTCAGCAGTACTTCGGATTTAAAGGGACAGGGTAGGGGAAATTTCTTACCCAACCAGAAGATAAGAAGAGTGAGGTTCAGCTTTCCTCTTCGTGGTCAGCCATCTGTTAAGGCTAAAATTCTAGCTAGTCTGTCTAAAAGATCTAATGAGTGGTTGCCAATAAATTATAAGTTTTAGCAAGAGTTAGACTTTTAAGCATTTATTAAGGAGAATAAGAATTTGGTAAAGAGAGAGAGAAAGGCCTAGATTCCTATCTACTAAAGGGAGAGCACATTTCTAGCTCCCTTCTCCACCAGTGTCCTCAGGAAGAGAGAGAGAGACAGAGTGCCCGGCTCCCCCTTCTTCCTCCCACCCGCAAATGTCACTTCCTGATGCCAAAGAAAAGACCCATGGTCTTGCCCTCAGAGACGTTCGCCTCATGGCGCAGCTTTTCTATAGTAAGTCTCCAGAAGGTGGTATCATTCCAATCATTATACTACCATCATGAGGGTCCATAAAGGGAGGGGAGTCCAATTAGATAAGATGAGAGAATGTTTCTGTTCTATCTTGATAATTTTAAGAAAAGAAAGGAAAGAGAAGGGAAAAGGAGTACACTGGAGGAAGACAAGGGAAAGGAATTTAGGGGAAATTATTTCACATAATCAGGGTACACAAATGGAACTCTATGCCATTGAGGAGGTGGGGAGGAGCAGCTGACATTTGAACCTCAGTTTCATTTGAACTGAAAGAAGAATACACACAAATAATTGGGTAGAGAAATCAATTTCAACAGGGAATTAGAGGGAAGGTAGATTAAGAGAGGGATTAGTGCTAAGTATAACAAACTCTGAAGATGCAGAAAAAATACTTATGGCTCTTTTTGAAGTGACAAGGAATGGGAATCTGAGGGGGTGTCCATAATTGGGGAATGGATAAACAAGTGATGGTATATAAGTATGATGGAATACTATTGTACTGGACTTTTGGCATAGAAACCAACCAACCTTCCAGAAGACTAATGAAGAAATATGCTAAAAAGGAATATGAAGAAACCTAGCTCTTGATAGAGAAGTGAAGAACTTAGAATGCAGAATGGGATAAATATTATTTTGAAAATGGCCAATGTGGAAATTTGTTTTGATTGACTATACATGTTTGTAATGAGGTTTGTTTTTCTTGTGTTCTCAATTGGAGGTATTGTGGGATGCAAGGCTGAGAAGGTAGAACTTGGCTAATTAAAACAAATAACTTTTTTAAAAGAAAATATACAAGAAGGATATATGCCAGACAATACAAACAGTAAATAAGCTTTCCCATTGGGAATAAGATAACTCAGCTCAACCAAGAAAAAGAGTCTCAAATCTCCCATCAAAGGGGAAATTTCCCAAAGTCTCATGTAACAAGCTGGGGACAAAAGCATGACAGAGATTCCAGTTCCTCTACATGTAGGCTTCTTTCTAGAGTGTTTCTCTCCCTTCAGTGACCTAAAGAGAGGTTGGAATGGTGCTAGAAGCACAAAGAATTGGATCTCTCTTTTCTCCAGGTCTCACCACCTCTTATTCAAGCAAGGAGCATTGAGTAAGTAATCAATCTCCACCATTGAGGAGAGTCCCTTACAATTGATACTTTGAGCCAAGGGTTATATTGATAAATAACATTCCACTTCCCATTTATTTTCCTTTGTACTGGCTATTCCTGGAATGCATTCTCTTCTCACCACCTTAGAATACCACAAGAATCAACTAATAATGAATCAAGTAATAGAGAATCAACTTTCTGCATGACACCTTTTCTGATGGCCCCTACCTGCTGATACTCCTCCCTCCAAATCACCTTAAATTTATTTTGCATATACCTGTGTGTTATAGGTTGTCTACCCCAACAGAATGTAAGTTCCTTAAGGTGGGGACTTTTTCACCTTTGACTTTGGATCCCCTGCTCCTTGGCACATAGTGGTGGCTTCACAAGTGCTTATTAATTGATTAAAACAGAAATCTTGTCAGGTAGGTGACTTTGTAAATTTATACACCAAAGCCAAGTTCAAAGCCACATTCCTCCATTAGGATCACCTCACTGTGGATCAAGTTCTCCATGCACCCAGAAGCAGGGTTTTCCGGTAATCACAGTGAGGCTAATGCACTCATTTTATAGTGACCTAGAGAAGTGTTTGATTTGTGCTTTTAGACTGCAGGGTTAGAGAAGTGGGGAGGGCATATTGGGGAGGCCTGATGAGATTGAATGATTGAAAACTAGGAGCAGACAATATAGGATACATGAGGTCCCAAAGATGGTTGGTGTTCAACTACTTGAAGATTTGTCACGTAGAAGGAGAAATAAATTTGTTCTGTTTGCCTCCAGAGGGCCCAGTTAGGAGCAACTGGTGAAAACAAAGAGGCAAATTCATGTTTGGAGTGAGGAAAGTCTTGCAAATGATTATTGTAATCCATGAATACAAATGACTGTTTCCAGAGATATTGGGGATCTTTCCAGCAGAAGTTAGATGAGCACTTGTCAGATGCTTTTTTTTCCATTATGGGTTAGATTACATGGCCAGTGAGGTCTTTTCCAACTTGATGTTCCTCTGTCCAGGGTATAAGTTAGATCACCTGAGAGATACATTAATGAAGGTATCAGAGAGGATACTTGCAGAAAAGAGTGAAGGATAGACTCCATCTCTTCCCCATCTCCATTTACTTGGGTCATTTGCAAAGATCCAGCACCCTCTGCCCCAATAACTCTGTCTTTTAAAAAGAATTCTTGGGAAGCAGCTAGGTAGCTCAGTGGATAAAGCACCAGCCCTGGATTCAGAAGGACCTGAGTTCAAATCTGACATCAGACACTTGACACTTACTAGCTGTGTGACCCTGGGCAAGTCACTTAACGCTCATTGCCCCACCAAAAAAAAAAAAGAATTCTCTTTTGATGCATAATTAATTGCCTCATAGAATCAGGCCACCTACCCAATTTCAGAAAGGAATTGATTTATTCCCATTCAATTAAGTTAAGTTCAATGTAACAAACATTTTATTAGGTGTTAGCTGTGTCATTACTGTGTCAAAGGGGAGTGGAGGTAAGGGGGAACATAAGAAGTTTAGAAAAGGCTTGCTCCCTGCTCTTGAGGAGTAACAGTCTTACAGAACTTTTTTTTTTTTTTTTTTTTTTTTTTTTTGGGGGGCAATGGGGGTTAAGTGACTTGCTTAGGGTCACACAGCTGGTAAGTGTCAAGTGTCTGAGGCCGGATTTGAACTCAGGTACTCCTGAATCCAGGGCCGGTGCTTTATCCACTGCGCCACCTAACTGCCCCCCAGAACTATTTTTGATCTTCTGGATGGACTAGGAATCAGCAGAACTGGATTCTAGTTTAGGCCCCACTATTAAGTCTTTGGCTATCACTTTCCCTGCCTATGCAAATAAGGGGAATGAACTATAGGGGTGTCAAACTCAAATAGAAATAATTCCTTGCAGACTGCATATTGACTTGGAGAGCTACAAATTAACATTATCTATGTTGTGTAGCATTTTAAATTTATTTTGTTAAACATTTCCCAATTACATCTTATTCCAGTTCAGGTAGCACTTGGAGTTTCCAGCGGCTTGCAGCGTAAGGGCCTTGAGTTTGACACCTCTGTAGATGGTCTCTGAGGCTCTGTCCACAACTTCTGGAAATGGAAAGGTATTCTGCAACTCATACAGGGCCATCCACCTCAATGTGCATTTGCCATCTTCTGGACAGCAGAGGGCAGTGGTTTTGCAAGCACAGGAGGAAGAAAGATCTGGTACAACTGAAGGACTAGTCAAGGAAGGAAAGAAACCTCACCAGCCCGGACAACTGTGAAGGCTGGGGGAGTGGGCGTGGGGAGTGGGGAGGAATGCTTTATAGCATCTGTTCCTATGACAGGCAGGACAGCCTCCATCCCAAGGGATGCTGGGTTTGGTTTGGGGACAAGTCTGGTTGTACAGGTTACTCCAAGGGGAAAGTTGAAAATTTGATGCCAGCACTGACTGATCTCTTTAGCTATTGGGCTGAGCCTTTCCCTGGACACTGAGGGCATGTTGACAGCAAGGGACTTCACTCTCACTCAGCCCCATCCTGACTGACCTGCAGGTGAAGAATGCAATGTCAATTGGCAGGCTGGTCATAAGACTCATTTTGCTTTTGAATAGATAGTGTGGTATAATGCTAGTGCTGAACTTGGCATCAGAAAATCTAGGTTAAAGTCCTGGCTCGATTTATTAGTCAAATACTAATTCCCTCCCCCTTTTTGATCCTATTTTCTCATCTATAAAATAGGAAGCATAATTGCTCTACTGGCTTCCCAAAGCTGAAATGAGGAAAATGCTTTGCAAATATTAGTACTGGATAAATGTGACTGATTATCATTTTAAAAAATCAATGACAAAAGTCTCCACCTGGATGAAGGGTTTTGTGCCTTGCTCAATATCATGAGAAAACTAGGTCAGGCATCCAGGAAATCTGGCTTCTTGTTCTCTTTCTTTGTCTCTGACTCATCCTGTCACTTTGGGAAACTGAATTCTGATTTTTAAAAGTTTATTAAGCACCAATTATGTGAGTCACATGTCCTCTTTCATTTCCTCATTTGTAAGAAGGGGGGGGGAGTAATTTATTCTTTCTTAATCAAGGATCTCTCTTGAAGTATGTCCTCAACAAACTAAAGTCCCTCCTCCACTCACACAGAATCTAAACTCAGTGTTCTCTCAGCCAATCAGGAGTCAGGTCCTCTTACAGGGATGTTGGGAGAATTAGGTGAGTCAACAGTTATTAGTATTAACCTAGAAAACCCAGCAGTCCTTGAAGAGAGGTGATAGGAAAATGCACTGACTAGTCAGCCACATCAAATCTATGGGCTTCTAACCCTTGGGCAAAATCCAGGGGGATTTTTTCAGAAAATGGGTGTTTTAGAAGAATTTCATCAACTCAGTTCTGGAAGTAAATGATTTAGTCATTTAGACAGCCCCAGGAATCACATAAGACACACTGTTAACTGTCAGAGCTTCTGGCAAAAAGGAAGCATTCACTAGCACAGGTAATAAGAGATGGAGGGTTGAAGGAATTTTGAAAAAAAAACCCAAAAGGCCTCATATTTCTGTTGTCACTGACACCAAAATGTTGCTTTCCAAGTTCTATGGCCCCCTCCATTAAAAAAAAAATTGTAACACTCGCTCCCACCTAGACAAAATGGACAGTTTTTCTTTGAATACCTGTAAGGGGAACTCCTGATTGACAAAGAAAATACTGAGCCTAGATGCTGTGTGAGGGAAGGAAAGACTTCAGTTTTGTTGGGTACACACTTCAAGAAAGGACCTTGATTAAGAGAGATGTCACAAGAAAACTTTTGCATGGCTAACAGGAGTTCCAGAGCTGAAGCCAAATGGGAAACCAGCCCCCATCATATCCCTTGACTTATTTTTTTGTTTGTTTTTGCAGGGTAATGAGGGTTAAGTGACTTGCCCAGGGTCACACAGCTAAGTGTCAAGTGTCTGAGGTTGAACTCAGGTCCTCCTGAATTCAAGGCCAGTGCTTTATCCACTGTGCCACCTAGCTGCCCCCTCCCTTGACTTCTAATGCTTGAGATTTTAAGACTACTAAGAACAGACTCCCATTGGTGAGATAGTTCCCTAAATCATTGGTTGAATTGAGGTGTTTTATTTCACTCCCAGCTTGAGTCTCTTTATGATTGTGTATTCTTTAATCTAATTGAATCTTTGTAATTTCCCTGGTTTCTGTTTACTGTTCTGCTCAGATAAAAAGATTCACTCACTGTTTGATGTTTGTGATAGTTTTTGGAGAAACTAGAATTTGGGATTGAATGAAACTGGCAATATTAAGCTAACTATACCCTTTTGTTGATAGCAATCAGGGAAAACAAATTCCATTCTGAACCACTTTGAGTTATACTTCTAGTATAGGAGTGGCTGATAGATATGTCTAGCTCAAAACCCTTCTTGAAGATGGGAGAGATTGTTCAGTCCTGGATCCTAACTGTCCCTCTCCACATCTAGGCTGATGGTAACATTAGCACACCTCTTCTACACTCCAAAAAGGTGGGCCAGATCATAGATATCCATGCTACCTTTAACTTTAAACAGAAAGCATCCATACAGATAGATACCTTCCATGACCAGTTGAAACAAGAAACTTAGACTCAACTAGAGGTAAAAAAAAACCCCTAAATCACCCAGCAAAATGCCCTCCAGGTTACCTAAAGTTATGAAAGGTCATAGGAAGGAAATATGTTTTTGCTTTGATAGAAAAATTCCACACCTATTAAATAGCAACTTGTATTTTTTTTTGTCTCATACTATTGGACTTGAAGTCAGAAGACCTAAGAAATCCCAGTTATGCTACTTACAACCTGTCTGGCCTTGAGAAACCAGTTTATCTCTTAGGGGTTGGCCCAAGTGAGATTGAAGATTCTTTCCACTTGTAAATCCTATAATCTCATGGAAAAAAACCTGTGTTAGGAATCAGGAGCCATAAGTTCTAGTTCCATACCAGCTCTGCCACTAACTAGTTGTGCCTATGAATAAGTCCTTTCCCCTCTCTGTTGCTCTTTGTGGAATGAAGCAGGAGTTCCACTTGGGAGGGAAAGATGGAGACTCAATAAATCCTTGATCAGGAGATAAAGACAGAATTCAATTTGGCCTTATAAGTATATTGATTAGACCCATTTCTATCACAGACAGTATGGTGAAAGTTTGAAATGGATGAAACTCCTGCCTAATCCTGCCTTTCCACTCAATCTTATGAAATCAGTGAGGGAAAATTTCTCAGGCTGAGTTAATGCCATTTCCTCAGTCTCAGGAAGATGAAACATCTCCTTGAATGGTTACTGGTACAGTTTCTAGGTTGTGGTTTACACCATCTTCTTATTTTGCCTTCTTTTTTGTTTTTCCATCTCAAAAATGACCAAATGAAGAAATTCTATGCAGGCTCAAATCACATTCCCATCTCCTATTTTGTCTGGCTGTTGGCTCCTTTGTTTCACTATTGGATACTGCCCTGGAAAGAAGTATCCAGATGCAGCTAGGCTCCTTTGGCTGCTGACTCAGAACTTCAAGCCAGTTGAGCTACCTGATCTTGATGCCACTTCTTCCAACTAAGGATGTGTGAGACTCTATGGGCAGTTCAGTTAGTTCTTCCTTCTATTGAGAAGCAAGGGGTTAGAGATACCTAAATCACAGGATCATAGAATTTTAGAACTGGAAGGGACCTTAGAAGCCATCTAATACAGCCCCCTCATTTTATTTTTTTTTAAATTATTTTTTCCTTTTTTTTTTTTTTTTTGGTGGGGCAATGAGGGTTAAGTGACTTGCCCAAGGTCACACAGCTAGTGTTAAGTGTCTGAGACCAGATTTGAACTCAGGTCCTCCTGAATCCAGGGCCAGTGCTTTATTCACTGCACCACCTAGCTGCCCCCTCATTTTATTTTTTGAAAATACATTTTATGGATTTTACATATTTACTTCAATCTTTGTTCTCCCACTAATTGAATCTTCAAAAAAACAAAAATGAAAACATTTAATTTGGAGATATAGAAACCATAACTGATAATGTATATAAGATCGTTATAGTTATATAGAGTAGGGATATATATTTTATTATCTGTTCTTCAGGACCTTCACTAGTTTTTAAATTACTCAAGAGTTCAATTTTCTTTCCAATTGCATTGATATAGTTTATTGCTCTCTTGATTCTGCTTATTTTGCCCTGCTTCAGTTCATACAAATCTTCCTATGTTTCTTCAAATTCCTCATTTATATTTTTTTACTATGTAATAATACTCCATTAAATAACCCTTTTCCAGTCATTTTTTTGTAGATAGACTTTCCGCTTTTTCCAGTTCTTTGCCACCATGAAGGGTTTCTACGACTGTTTTTATATATATTAGACTTTTGTTCCTGACTTTAACATCCTTGGGACATATGCTTAAATAGTGAGTGAAAACACTGAGTCAAAATGATTATGGACAATTTACTCACTTTTGTTGCACATTTCCAAATTCATGTCCAGAATGATTGACCTCCCTCATTTTATACATAAGAAAAGAGGCCCAAAAAATTAGAATATATAGGTATTAAGTGGTTCCACTTTTTTTTTTCTTCAAATCTAGGATTTGAAACAAGCTCCTCTGATCCTAAATCTAGTACCCTTTCCACTGCACTACACTGCTTCTATCACCATTTCAAAACAAAGTTATGACGACATATATCAGTGCAACTTTGGTCTAAGTTTGGGTCCAGAGGAATCAGATTTGTTCTTCTTCTGGCCCCCAAAATAACAATATGCTCCAATTTACTCATGTCTGGGCAGCTTCTGCCTGCCTAGGAAATTCTAAGGAGACACTCAACAACCAGCTTTTACCTAATGGAAACAATCAATTATCAACAATAAATGAATGAAATATTAATCATGAATTGATTAATAATACAACAAATTAGTCATTAAATATTCTCAATATTCTAAAGGTGTTAGTGGAAAAGGCAAATAAATGATAGCAAGATGAGAATTTGTTGTGGCCTTTCTCAGCTAAATAGAGCAGCTAGGTGGCTCAGTGGATAGAGTACTGGGCCTGGAGTCAGGAAGACCTGAGTTCAAATCTGGCCTCAGACATTTACTAGATGTGTGACCCTGGGCAAGTCACTTAACCCTGTTTGCTTTAGTTTCCTCATCTTTAAAATGAGCTGGAGAAGGAAATGGCAAACCACTCCAGAGTCTTTGCCAAGAAAACCCCAAATGGGGTCACAAAGAGTCAGACATGACCAAAACAACTGAACAATTCTCAGCTAAATAGTGCCTTCAGCCAAGACACACTTGAAAACCACACTCCTGATGATTGTTACTTCAATGCGGATGAAGGAGGTGGAAGATTTAACTTCTGTGTTTAGTTTGGAGCAAGATTAATATTATATACCTCTGGTTCTCATTCTGTTTGGTTTCCAAAGCGATGTTTTTGGTACAAACTTCATGAATGGGGTTCTTTTGGAGCATAAGAGAGGCAGGGCACAGATATACTTCTCTCTGATATTAATTCACAGATAAATAGTTACTACTATAGCAGTGACTTGTAAACATGGGGAAAACTAATTAAAATGCTATTGACCAGAATTTTCTTTAAATCAATCATCTAGAGAAATTTTCAAGGGATGGCCAGCCAGTGATTAAAAATAGTATTCTCACAATCCCTTTGAGGGGAATCCAAATTCCATTATCTACTAGAGGAACTCAATTAGCATTTTTTTTTTTTTTGGTGAGGCAATTGGGGTTAAGTGACTTGCCCAGGGTCACACAGCTAGTAAGTGTTAAGTGTCTGAGGCCAGATATGAACTCAGGTCCTCCTGAATCCAGGGCTGGTGCTTTATCCACTGCACCACCTAGCTGCCCCTCAATTAGCATTTCTTGATGGTAGGTTTTGTGCCTAGCTCCTTTAATGACACAACTATAGGATGACGGAGAACATAGATTTCAACCTAGAAGGAACCTTAAGAAGCCATCTAGTATACAGTTAATGAAACTGAGGTCCACAGAGGTTAATTTGCTCCAGGTCACAGAGGTAAAGGACAGAAAAGAACATAGGGCCTTTGACTCCAAATCCAATATTCTTTCTACATTTCCATGTACAAGTGGGTTTTTTTTCTTTGCTTCAGGTTCCAGTCAGTGAGGTTTGACTCCTACTGAGCCTTTTCTGTTACTTGAATTGTGATAATGCTTTATTAGTAATGGTTTACTTAAAAAACCAAAGAGATACTGTTGTAAAAGCAGGCAGTGCCATAGCTCACTGTTTAAAGAGCTTTGAGGGGAAAAGAGCAAGAGTGAATTATGGGGAAAGGAACATAATTGCACCTGGCTTGCTTTTTAGTTTTAATGTCTCTTATTTTTTTTAATAGCTGGGGCATGTATTCCATATGATAAAAAAAAAAATCTATGAACTTTTAAATTCTAAGCCATTCATAAGAGAGACCTAAGTGTTTTAGGGAAAGTTTTGCGTTTTCTCAAAACTAAGATTATTCTCTGCTATGAAGGGTGGCTCTTATTAATGCAAAAGTGTAAGCATATGTTAAATTTTCCTTCAAGTTCAGTGTGATTGGCAACTCAATGGCCATGTGGCTTGCAGACTCTAGAAGCTGGTAACAATTAACCACAGGTTAGTTCCAGACATAAGTCTCAATGTATGGCAGAGACTCTATGCAAACAAGCAGTTAGAAGCTTTTCAGTTACTTTTGGTCAGGTGAACTTTTTTTTTTTTAGGTGAGCATTTTTGCTAAGAGTTACTAGCAATCAATAATGTATACACAGGATGGGCAGCAACTGCCAACACCCTAGTCTATTAATGGTTAATGGTTAATGGGTCAAGCATCACTTTGCCAAGTCTAGATTGCCTGAAGCCGTAAGTCCAAATCCTGCAAAGGGGAAAAATATGGTCCTTTTATAATCTACAGGGGGTGGAAGAACTTTAGAATACCATCTTCTAAATATGGCTTAATTAAAGAAAAGATCATTACCATCAAATCAATCAGGCATCTACAACAGTACCTCAACTACTGTGTCTCATGCTTTTCACAACAGGGTTAGGAGAAACTTAAAGGTCATTTATTCTAAATTTCTTATTTTACAGATAACAATGGATGAGTGACTTGTCCAAAGTCAATAACGTAGTAAGTACCAGAGCCTGGATTCAAAACCTAAAAAATATAGTGCTATTTCCCCAGTACCAATGGCTCCAAAGGGTTTACAGCTGAAGAATAATGTTTTGAAGGAGTTTGGAAATAGATGTTGGTTTTTAAAAAGTGGGTTATAAAAGATGCACATTAGGGGCAGCTAGGTGGCGCAGTGGATAAGAGCACCGGCCCTGGAGTCAGGAGTACCTGAGTTCAAATCCGGCCTCAGACACTTAATACTAGCTGTGTGACCCTGGGCAAGTCACTTAACCCCAATTGCCTCACTAAAAAAAAAATAATAAAATAAAATAAAAGATGCACATTAAGTTTGCAGATAATGTAGGGAGATGAATCTGGAGGGGGAGAAACAGCTGGAGAGGAACAGAAAACACCCTGGATAATAAAATCAGTTTAACATGATCTGATATGATCTCTTAGTTAACTCAAGTCAGAAATAAAGTAGTAAAATTCAACGAGAAGGCTTAACACAAATTAGCTGTGCAGTTTTAACTTGTTTTATGCACATCTCCCCAGCTCCCACCCCAAAGGCTGCCTCCTCATCGTAGAGTTTCTTCCCTTAGTACTTAGGACCTTCTCACCCTAAACATCTCTGGGCCATGCTGGGCCCCTGCTCCCACTGGTGAGTTCCTTCTGGGTCTCCTTTCTGGAGGTAGGCCCAGTCTGGCCATGCTTCCTTCCTCCCCCAGCTGTGTTTCTGGGCTTCCCCACCATTCCCCCTTTTCAGTTCCCTTTTATGTGTTGTCTCTCCTACATGAGCGTGCCTTGAGAGTAGGCACTTTTTGTTTTGTATCCCCAGCACTAAGCACAGCACCTGGCCTCAAAAGCACTAAAAGACGGATGCCCGCCTGCTTATCCTGATTGGTATTTTGTTTTTTAATGAACTGAACATTTAAAATGTACTTGGAAGGTCCACCGTTAGAAATCCTTGATGAAGTCTCAGTATCGCCATGTGTAAATCCACATTTTTATTGTATAAACAGGCTCAATCTTAAATTCCTTCGATCCTCCATTTAGGTAACACCTCTGCAGTGCAACCTTCCTGATTCCCAGTTGTTAAGACTCTCTCCCACTTCGAATGACCCATGACTCACTTTTCTGTGTACATGTTGTACCTCTCAGCAGAATGCAAGCATCCTGAGAGCAGGGGCCACTTTACTTTTGCCTTTGTGTTCTCAGCATCTCGCACATAAGTATACGTGCTTGTTGAAGTGAAAGAAAAATAAAAGGAAAAAAAAAACCCAGCAGCCCGCTGCCATTTGGCATCAAGTCCAAATCTTGAAGAAGAAAACCTAAATTAAGGTTATTGATTGAAGCCCTTGATGAATTCTCTGGAAAAAATTTGGAAGGAGCTGAGCACTTGTGGTCTAGACACCTCCTGAACTATATAAGGTTTAGAAGTCCTCATACACAAGGGGTAGAACCCAAACCTGAATACAGTGGGTACGGTGGGTGACTCATAGTCAGGTTCCAGTGAATCCATTCTGACTCATCTTTTTCACATGTACTTTAAAATGCTGGCCCTTGGGGGCGGCTATGTGGCGCAGTGGATAAAGCACTGGCCCTGGATTCAGGAGTACCTGAGTTCAAATCCAGCCTCAGACACTTGACACTTACTAGCTGTGTGACCCCGGGCAAGTCACTTAACCCCCATTGCCCCGCAAAAAAAAAAAAAAAATGCTGGCCCTTTTCCCATTCCATATTCCAGGAGTGAATGATGGACACCTGATCACAGTATTTTCCTAGTTACCCCAAACCCCAGAAGTGCATTTTGCTTTTCCCACTCATTCCTATTCTCATTTTATCAATGTAGTTAGAATCCCAAGAACAATGCAAGCCTGCCTAAATGGGAATTATGTAGAAAGGGAGTATGAAATTATTATCATCTAGTCAGGGCAAAACCTGACCAGCCTGAACATAACTAGGCTTTCCACAAGAATTCGTATGGATTATTTATGAATGAATGAAGAGGATACAAAGGAAAATCACAAAATACTCTAACAAGGTTGGAATAAGTGAAAGCAATCAATATGATTTAGCTTAGGGAAGAGAAAGCAGATCCTTTGATGAAAGGTGAGTTTCTGGTTTTATTTCAAGAGAGAAGGGGAAATGGGCTTCCTCTCCAGTAGTACTTTAGCTTTATATATATATATATATATAAAATCCTGAAAGGAATTATTAGTGTTAAATGGGTGGGAGCAGAAAATTGGTGTCTGAAGTCTCAGAGCTTTGTAAAGAAACCAAATTCTTATCTCCTTATTGTGTTTCAGCGTGATACTGCCAGGTGAGGGGGCTGACTAAGTGGTCACTCAAGGAGGGATATTTTGGGCCTTTGATTCCACTGTGATTTATAGTTGTTCTGTCGATATGAAAAGAATGAGGGCATTAAGTAAAACAGCATAAAGGGTTCATGCTGTCTCAATCACAGTACCAGAATGAAACTGAATCTTCTTGTCATGGTGATTTGCAAGATAAAAAAATCATGACATTTCAAAAAGAAAGCTTGATATTTGAAAACTGAAAAGAAAACCAGAAAGGAATTTTATACAATATTACTGAACTTATTCTCTATAAAACAGCCTACATTTGTTTACAAAAAGATAGTTACCAAGACAATAATGGTTAAAGAAATCAACACAATGATTTTATTTTATCTCATTTTTTTTTCTCTTCTTGTATATGGGAGATCTAGAAGCTTTGCAAAAGCCTCTATGTTCAAAAGCCTTTCCAGTCTATCCTCTTGTTCAAGCATTCAATTGCATGATGAAAACTGGAGAAATCTTCCTTAGTGATGATGCTGGAGAAAAACCAAACAAACCCAACAATAAAAGATTATGGAGCCAAAATTTCCATAAGTAAGGACACAGGGATGATGTCATATTTCTGTGTTATCTAGAGAACATTTCCCCAAACTATTAATATCTTAAACCACAACTAGAAAAATCTACCAAATACCTAGTTGTCATGCCAAATCTACATTAGTCTACAGTTTAAGGCAATAAGATAGATATTTGAAATACACCTTTTCTCCTGGTGTGCTCTGAGGCAAAGTAACTCTGTTTAGTCACCAAAACATTCATTGTTCGGAATTAAAAACAGCCAAACTCTGGTAGTAATTCACAGCACTTCACATTTAAGTCAGATATCTAAGTGATAGGAAGGTTATACTTTTTTGGATTTCATACTGCTGCAAACTGTAAATGCAGATCATACAAACAGTAAAGTGAGTAAACGCAGAAACATCATCCCTGGGTACCTACTCTCTAGAACCTTTGGCAAATTCATATTCAGCTTCAGACAACTCTTGAACAGGGTGTAAAAGTTGAAGAAGCCACTTTGGCTGTTCCCTTGTATATGAGTGGGCTTCTTTAACATTTGGCAGTGCAAAAAAGATCAATCCTGTGTTCTTTTCAGTAAACAGAGTTTTCAAGGTATGATCTCCTTCCCAGATAAAGCCATTCATCCCATATTTCTCAATAAATGAAAGGACAAACTAAATTCTTTAGCAGAAGCAAAAAAAATTAAAGAGGGCTGCTGCTTCTTCCCAAAGATTTCCACATCAGCTAAAGAAATCATCTTTAGATCAAAAGCTCCATCCAAAGCATAATAGGATTATTCTGAATAAATAAAGCTAACATAATTACAGAATTCCCTCAATTTCTTGTTTTGGACATTTTAAGAATATTTAAACATCTAAAAATGTAATGAAAGGATAGGGAATAGAAGGGCTGGGCGAGTTGGCTCTTTGCCATGGGGTAGAATTATAATTGTAATCCCCCTTTAAAAGAAAAATTTTAAATGTTCCACTCATATACTTTTTGAATGAAGGCTACTAGAATATAACAATTTAAAAATAAACTTTATTCTTCCTCCCCAAGAACAGATAATAAACAGCTTCCCAGGACATGCAGACATTCAATGCAGATGGAATTCTATCTCACATGATGCAACAAGTTTGTTGCAGTGGATCAGAATTTGGTGCTTCTTACTCCTTTGCTTTTTATTCCATAAAGGTAGTAATGTAAAAGAACCATTCAGGAGAACCATCCATATGTTTGCTTTCAGTAGTGTATGATTCCTTGGTGATTAGCACAAACAGGTTGAATTTCTAAATATTTACTTGGTTCTCAACTCTCCTCTTAGTACCCTGAGTGCTTCTGCCAAAAATAGATCTATCTACCTGAGTCATGCTATGTAGACACTTAGTTTTGTGTTTCACTGCTTCCACTGAAATATTTTAAATTGTAGGTAACTTACTTTTCTAACTTCTTTGTCTTTTTTTTTGCTTTAAAGTTGATTGTCACTTAGCGTCATATTGCATAATGCTATTTTCCCTTTTGGTTTCAAAGTTTCAGGAAAAATTAATAAAATACTTAAGTTGAAAACTTCTTCCTCTGAGACAACAGTATCTTCTTATCCTTTATCAAATATATCTTTCTCCATGGTAATGGTATTACCTTGGAAAGAAATAATAACCTTCCTCTAAAACAGCTCTTGGCATACCTTAATTATCAAACTATTGGCCAGGAATATGATGGTTACTAACAGAAGCCTACAATGTGGGATTTAGAATGATTGTTTTAATTAATTAAGATTGTTTGTTGAATGTATCTGTTACATCATTTTAATTCCCCTTTCCCTCTCCCACTAGAAATGCCATAAACATAGCCTTTTGACAAATCCCCCCCTAAGGTTAGTACTGATTTTTTTTTTATGGTGGGTGAAAAATAACATAGATGGGCCTAAGAAAATACACTCTTCTAAAGCTGTGCAACATCAATAACGGCTTTTAAAAATTCTTATTTAAAGAGTCCTTTTTTCCATCTGGTTGTGAGATACCAAGTGACTTGAAGGCATTCAGCACCCAATTGTAAGCCTGATTTAAATCTCAATCTCTCTAATTTTAGATTTTATAATCAATTTTGAGAGGGAGAACAGACTTTTTAGTGAGATGGCTCTAAACCAGATTTCTTTTTACCCTGGGGCAGGAGTTGTTTCCTAACATTTGCCAGCGTCCTCTATTACACACACAAAAGGGGCAAGCAAGTGACAAAACATACAGGTTCCTCTTGCTAAGTTTCCTACCCTCAGCATCAGTTCTTCCAGTGGGCACTTAGAGGTTATCTACAATTAGGGGCAGGCAGATTAGAAAATGGCCAAAGCTTGTTAGTGGAACAAAAGGTGACCCCTTTCCAGGATGTCTCTATCTGGAACAATTCTGACAACTGGCAAGACATTCTGTTCCCTCTAAGTATCTCATTTTTCAGGATCAGCTGAGTTTCATTTTAAGTAGCATCAAAGACCTAAAATTAAACTTGGTTACTAAGAAAACAAAGTTTTCTTTGAAAGAAACTGACGTACACATAACCCAGAGATTTTATTCACCAATGAGCTCATCTCTTACAGTACTTAAGTGTTAAAAGAGTTTAATGATCTCTGGAATCATTCCCCTTCACTGGAGATTCATACTATATCAAGTTACCAAAAGATAATTCCCTAAAGTACTAAGATCACTGGTACCCTGAGCAAACATCTTCAAAGATTAGGAGTCACCCCAGTTTCACAAAACAGAGAACAGTGGTGCAGCATGGGAAGGAGGACCATAGAAGGGAGAGTGCTAAGAGGAAGGAAAGGGTAGACTACAATAACCAGAAGAGTGCTTTAATTACACACAGGGGACTCAATACCAGTTTACTTAATTTTAAAAGTTGGGGCAGCTAGGTGGCGCAGCCGATAAGGCACCAGCCTTGGATTCAGGAGGACCTGAGTTCAAACCCAGCCTCAGACACTTACTAGCTGTGTGACTCTGGGCAAGTCACTTAACCCCCATTGCCCTGAAAAAAAAAAGATTCCAAAAAGTTAATATGCTTATGATAAAAAATCAAGGGAGGAGACAAACAAGAAGATGTGAACAAGCAAAATATTTTAAAATTTCCTTAGTGTTTTATGTATACAACAAGCAACTAGAAAACCTATGAGAATAATGGAACCGACTGTGCTTCAAGGAACCTCATCAGTGTTGGGTATACTGCAAGTAATCTTACTAGGGAACTTTGCAATGTTAACTGCTGACATTTTTTAAATGACACACTAAAGTCTGTCTAAAAATGGAATCCTCCTGTTTATCCCATCTGATCTGTTTGTAAGGATAAAACAAAAAACTCCAAAACAATGAAATACACAGATTAGGAACTGAGGTAATCCCAAAGATGAGATGGGAGAAGGCACTTCTTCACCTTCTTTGCAGAGGGGAAGGAATTATGTCTGTGAACACTGCATATGATGTCAGATTTCTTCAATGTCTTGGCTAATTTTGTTGAATTGTGCCTTTTCTCCTCTTTTTTATTCTTTGTTATAAGGGATGACTCTTCAGAAAAGGGGGTGAAGGGTATGTGACCCATGAGGTGATACAGAAACAGAATATCTTTAAAACAAAAACTGTTTTAATAGCTTTCCTGAAAGCCACTGCAAATGAAGTATGATATTTCCCTTGTGTTCTCAGCACCCTCTGAGGGGGTCACTGCTATGCTTGGTTTTTACCTGCTCACCTGGCAGGTGTTCTTGTGGGTCTACTTTCCTTCTAGGTATTCCAATCAATCCAACAAGACTAAGTGAGTGGCATGGATTCAGGCTGCTTGCTTGTCAATAATGAAGGCTATGAAAACTCTCCTTTGTTTTGGGGGCTTATTTATGAGGAAGGATTGAAAAGTTTCAGTCCCTCAAGGTTCTCCACCATTCTCTCTTTATTACTCCGTGCCAACTTCTAAGCACACTTCTAATTCTGATCAAATGAGCATTGAAATATTCAGACTGCATGTCTGTGTACAACCTCGATGAATAGCAAACTATTATGGAACTTGTATATAACCCTGCATCTATATTCTCACGTACAAGTCAGAGAAGCCATCAAAGAAAGACAGCTCTGGCTAACTGTAAAGTGAATAAGTCTTCCAAATGAAGGATCTCTTTCTATTTTTTCTATCATTTTAGCCAACATGTATGTAACTAAATAAATCCAAAGGTTCAAAGCAAAATTCTCTCAAACAAATGACAGAGGTGCTGTTTGCTTGTTAGCCTCCAAAGCATAACTTATTGGTCCTCTGGTCCACTTCTTGGATCTAGGAGGAAAAGGTTTATGCCAGTGGCAGGGAAATAAAAATCCAGGGATTTAGTCCTTTTCGGTAGTAAACAAGAGCATTAAAAATGAGACAGAAACAAGGAAAGAGAGAGACAGTCAGAAATAGAGATAAGGGGGAAAAGGAAGAGAAAGAGAGGGAGAGGGAAAGAGAGAAGAGAGAGGGGAAAGGGAAGGATAAGTTCTTTTTTCAAACACTACATTTGTAAAAGTGATTCTAGATCATGGAGGTCTGAGCAATATCAATATCATCAGTCAAACTGAATACTGAAATATTCTATATTTACCTTTTTCATTAATTCATCTCTGGTTTTAAACTGTGGCAGATCTTCTACTTCAATCCCATCAGCCATTTCTATTACCTTGTCTAAAAGTTCCTTGTTGTAACTGTACAATAAAAAGTAAGGTAAATGGCTTGGAATGAAGAATCACTTGTAGCTGTGTGTTAATATGAAACTGCAGTACATCAGACTGTAAAACTCTCTGGAGATTGCCTTGATATTGTAGGAAAAGCATATTAACTCTCTAGCAGCCTGAAGATATTTTGGTTAAGAAACTGTTTATTATGCTTGAAGGTACTCAGAGGAAGATATAGGAGTTATGAATAAGCAGACGTTTCAGGATTTAGATATGTAAAGTACACTTTTTTTTTTTTTGGTGGGGCAATGAGGGTTAAGTGTAAAGTATGCTTTACATTTGGAAGTGATATTTAAGCTAAAAGATTATTTTTTCAGAGCTTAGGAATGGTGGACTTAGGAAACTGACACTTCTCCTGCTTCAGCACTGGGTACTAATAGATAGAAGTGACAGTCTCTGCTTCTACAAAGGTTCTCTTCAGGGACACAGAGGTCCTTCTCATCTCTATATTAACCCAGCCCCTATGGCCCACTGTAGCTTTGCACTCCTTGTAAGTCTAAAAGTACAAGATAGTGGCTTGGACTAGGAAAAGCTGTGTGATCAGGCAGGCTTGGAGACAGAGGTAGTTCTTAACTGATAGTGAAAACAGTACTGGGGTCAAGAATGAGACCCAATGTTATTTAACAATCCTACACGTGAAGCTATTTTCATCATCATTTCTGAAGCCCTTCTAGTAATGTGCTTCATAAGCAGACTCATTCATCCTCGATACTTACTCCCTTGTGAAGGGCAAGGAGCATTTGGAGTGGTTATACCTTTTATATGCTTGGCACAAAGCCGGTTCTTGATGTTAAACAGAGATCTCCATTTTCATAAATTGGATGATGGAAGGACCCAGGCTTCTCCAGGAATAAAACCAGGTAAGATAGGCATTCCATGTCTATTCTTAATACCTTGTCAGAAGGGTACTGATGGGGAAGGAGCAGAACAATGAGAGGAAATGAATATTGTATATATAGTATTAAGGAGAAGGCAAAGGCATAATACTAGGTGTTTTATCTTCATAGAAAGGTTTTCACAGAATATTAGTCCTGAAAAGAACCTTAGAGACCATCTCGTTCAGAGGATCTTAACCTAGAGTTCATGGAATCCCCCCTCCCCCCAGGAATCTGTGGACAGATTTCAGGGGATCTATGGACTTACTTTTAAGGGGGTTTTGTTGTGTTATTTTGAAATCTATGGACTTAGAAGGGGGGGAAATGACATCTTTATTTTCAATAACATCCAATTAAAATTTAGCATTTCCTTCAATTATTTATTTTTTAAAAAACAATTATTCTCGGGCGGCTAGGTGGCCCAGTGGATAAAGCACCGGCCCCGGATTCAGGAGGACCTGAGTTCAAATCCGGCCTCAGACACTTGACACTTACTAGCTGTGTGACCCTGGGCAAGTTACTTAACCTTCATTGCCCAGAAAAAAACAGAACAAAAACAAACAAACAAAAACAAACAATTATTCTGAGAAGGGATTTACAGGCTTCGCCAGACTGCCAAAGGGTCCTTGGTCTGGTTCAAATCCTTCATTTTACAGAGAAGACAACTAGGGTTTAGAGATCATATTAGTAAATTACTGGCAGAAAAAAAAAACTAAGACTTAAGTCTCTTGACTTCCAATCTGGGATTGTTTCCATATCACAATGAATAAGGAGAGGTAAGAAAGGGGGAATGTTTTTCTTCAAAGGGAAAGAGAAACCCTATGGAATGGGCATAGAAAAAGGGGTCATCAGTGAAAAGGGCACAGCCAAGAAACTGTCAGAGAAGAAGCCAAAGAGCTCAGTGAGTTAGATATCAGAAAGAGAAAAGTCCAATACAATAGGGCTGGTGTCGAGGAATAGAACTGGCCCCAGCTGGTCAGGGGAGGTCTGACCACATGAATCTACTCCAACAGTCAAGGGATCAAAAGTATGTGGATACAGATTTAGTGGAATTAAGAGGGGTTCAAGCCTAGATTCGGCCTCAGTAAACTGAAGGATGAGGGGAGGGTTATGTATTCCTCCCCCCTCCCTCACTTTCGGTCAGGGATTGTCAAACAGATTTCTGAGTCAAGGAATGGGCTTGGGGAGGTGGGGTCAGAGAATAAGGCGGCAAAAGGGGCTCGAGAAGTTAGTCTTGGGGCGGTGGGCCTAGACATCAGGCTAAGGGGTGGGGGCTGTCAGAAGATAGATTTGGTCTGGTGGTCCCGGGGTCAGAGGTTAGGATTGGATAGGTGGTGGGCCTAATGGGGTGGAGGTCAGGGTCAGGGGTCGGCACCTGCAGCCCAGGAAGAGGTGGTTGGCCCACACCATGGACAGCGCCAGCAGCTGGTCCAGGCTGCGGCCGCCGTCGGGCTGGTCCTGGTAATCGGGCAGGTGGCGCAGGATGAACTCCATGCGAGCCTTCCAGTGCTTCTCGCTCTCCGAGTAAGCCCGGAACTGCTCGGCGAACTCGGCTACCTGCCTCGTCCCCTTTACCAGCTCCTCTACTGCGGCTGAAGTCCCCTCATCCCCAACCATCGTACTCCCAACACTACCACAGAACCCAGCCTGCCAGACAGCCGCATTCCCACAGTACACCGCGCCGCCTCCGCCCTCCGGATAGAGAGGCTCCCGCGCGGAGGCCGCTCTCGCCGCGCGCCCCTTGACTGCTCTGGAGGACCTCCCCGGGCGCGGGTCCTGAGGCACCCAAACACGTCATCAGTCATCCGCCTGCGGGGAGGAGGAAGTGACTCAGAACCTGAACTGTGGATGTCACTGGTGTGACCTCCCAGTGTCACCTCCCCAGCACTAGCCTGAGTGTCATTATTCCAAGTGTCATTGTTCTGTGCCACCTTGACTTAATACCCCAAGTGTCACATACCCCTTTTCAGCTCAAGTCAAGTTACCAAGCTTTTATTAAAGCGCCTATTATGTACCCGTCCCTGGGCAAAAAAACCGCCCCTGCTCTCTATAAGCTCACGGTCTAATGGAGGAGACAACAGGCTAACGACTCTTTACAAAAAAACCCAAAACAAAAACAAAAAACCCCAACCCCATAAAGAATAAACTGGAGATAATCAACAAAGGGGAGGCACTAAGATTAGGGACGACTGGGAAAGGCTTCTTGCTGGTGGGACTTTAGCTGAAACTCAAAGGAAGACGGGGAAGCTAAAGGAAAATACGCAGAACTGGGAGATAGAATGCTGGGTTCAAGGGACAGCAAGGAGGTAATGACCTAGAGGAAGAACCAGCAAAGGAGAAATGAACAGGAGGAAAGACAGGAAAGACCTAGAGAAAAGACAGTGTGGAGGAGAAGAAGGTAACTGACAATGTCAAAGGCTTCAGAGAGGTCAAGAAGAATGAGGATTGAGAAAAGATCATTAGATTTGGGAATTAAGAAGCCTTTGTTTTACTTTGGAAAGAATAGTTTCTGTTGAATGATGAGGTTGGAAGTCATACTGCAGAGAATTAAGAGAGTGAGAGGAAAGGAAATGGAGGCATCAGTTGTAGAACCTCCTAAAGGAGTTTAGCCACAAAGAGGAAGATGAGGGATAAGAGCTAGTGAGGGTGGATGGATCAAGTGAAGAGTTTTTTTGAGGATGGAGGAGACACAGGAATGTTTGTAGACAATAGGAAAGCAGCCAGTGGACAGGGAGAGACTGGAGATAAGTGAGAGAGTAGGCATGACTAAGGGAGAAAATGAGTTGGAATGGGATCACTTGTGTATGTCAAGAGGTTTGTCTTTGCAAGGAGAAGGGCTTTTCCCTCCTCATCTCATATCACTTGGATACTTTCCCCTCTATCTTCCCCTTCACCTTTGTCTTACAAGAAGAAGTGGTCCTTCTCCTTGCCAAAGCAAACCCCAGAGGTGAAGGAGGGTATTTTTTCGTCCTTCTGCAAACCTCTCATAACTCTCTCTCCCTTCATCCTCTCAGCTGAGAACCTTGCCTTATATTTCACAGAAAAGATTGAGGGCATTTGAGAAGAGCTCCCTCTTTTTCTGTAAAACTTTATACACAGACTGCATGGATTGTCAAAGGTGTTCAGATAATGAGACCCTGCTCACTGACTGCAGCACTCTTCCCATGCTTTGAATAGTTGAATTTATTTAAATCAATGCTGGAAATCCAGAGATGTTTTCTGGTTCAAGATAGACCAGAGTTGTGGTATCCACTTTCTCAGGGACACAGTTAATAGTATTAGAGATTCTAGATTCATTGTGTCATAATGGAAGTATAGATAGTCTTTATTCAGTTTCTAGAGGCCAGTTCCTGAATGTATGTGTTTCAACTGACCTTCATAAAATTATTGGAATATAATTGTCATTCAGGAGTTGCCGTGCAGCACATCAGGGACCTCTATATCTTCATTCTCATCGGCACTTCATGAGGTCTAGAAAGGAAAGAAAGGATCCAGAAAAGAATGTTGGAATTGAGGTTAACAGTTTTTGGAAATGTGGGGCAGCTCCATTCCTTCATCCTAATCTCCACGTAGTCCTATTGATTCAGTGGAATTCAATTTCTGACAAACTAATTCTGTATTATTCTCTTGAGTACATTTATCATGTATGTAGTCCACAGTTGTCAAAGAAGGCAACTTAGTATTTTTGTCTATATTCCATGCCGTTTCCAAAACCGTGACATCTTATCTCTTTTTCACTCTCTGGAAGAGTCTCAACTCATTAGTTTGTTCAGAGGTTCAGCAGTTTTAACTAAACTTCATTTGTAGGGTTAATTGAGCTGAAGCAGAGTATCTTTTGGTCCCAGAGGTTCATATTTAGGACATGTCCTAAGTACCGTCCTGGACTGGTTTATGATGCTTCCAGCCCTTCTCTCTATCCACTATCTTTGCTCTTTTTCCTGACCAGATATATCAACTCTAAGTAATTGGAAGATTGTTCTGACTCTTCATTCATCAATAACTACCATGAAATTACAACCACACTAGCCTCAGTCCAATGTTTCCAAAGACTATCATGGGGTCCCTAACACCAGAAGTACCACAAGACTCCTTTCCCCAATGATTCCATCCTGAACCTTTTCCACCTAGGTCATACCTGGATCTCACTTTCCTGAGAGTGAAATTTAAAGATCCTTGGGCCTTACCATCTACCTAATTGTTTTTAGATGAATAAATATTTTAAATGTATCAGTTTTAATGTCTAATATGGTAAATATTGATAGACACAATCCACTTAAATGGAAACTTTTTGGGATCTTCAATAATTTTTTAAAATGTAAAGAGGTCTCATGACCAAAAAGTTTGAGAATTGCTGGGGTAGAAAAATCATAGCATCATCACATCATAGATTTAGAGTTTAGTGAATGTTTTAAGATATGAACCAAACTTCTCCCATATATCTGTGGTTATAGGGATTTTCCATTCACCATTCAAAGTCCATACCTTGCCTCTTCTTGACCCATACTTCCTTTTTCCATTTCTTCTCTCTCAGAAGTCTTTCAGCAAATAAGAAGCCACATCAACTTACATGTACATAATGTCATAGGGGTATTCTTCAGAAGACCAGTATGCCTGATTGGAAGTGGGGCTACACATGGGAAGATTTGTACAAAGTGATGAAGAAAAGCAGAGGCAAAAGGACAATATATGCAATAACTACAAGAAAGTAAATAAAAGTAATTTGTCAATTCCATACTGAGGAAGTTAAAGGACATACCCTTCTCTCGTGCTAGCAAATGTTTTGTGGTGAATGTACTCTGTAAGATGATTTGACTGTTTGTTGGAAAGTGTCTATAGGGTAAGAACAAAATATAAGTATATTTTTAAGTATCAAGGAAAATGTATAGTTTAAAGCTTGGGATAGCCTGAAATCAAAGTTGCCAGGAAGTCCATACTTGCAGAAACTGCAATAGAAATTAAAAGAAGGAGGAGGAGGAAGATTTATGTGTGGAAGAGAAAAAGGAGAAGGAAAAGAAAAAAGAGGAAGAGAAAAAAGTAGGAGGGGAAGAAGAAAGAGAAGGGAAGGAAGAGGAGGAGGAGAAGGAGGAGAAGAAAGTGGTAGTGGAGGAGGAGGAGGAGGAGAAGAAAAGAGGAGGAAGAAGAGAAGGAGGAGCAGGAGGAGAAGAAGAAGGTGGAGAAGGAGAAGGAGGTAAAAGAGGAGAATGAGGAGGAGGAGAAGAAAGAGAAGGAGGAGGAGGAGGAAGAAGAGATTAAATAAAGAAGATCAAAGCTTAGAAATCTCTATGGAAAATGTTTTGTTACTATCTTTTCTAACTTAATTGATTAACTTTGTTCTTTTCTTATACTGTAAATAGTAGAAATTTAGAGGTTTTGTATAATAATTTTCACTTTTTATTTGAATATCTGAGTTGTTAATAGCTTTTTTTTAAAGAAAGGAAATGTATGTTTTCCTTCTACACATGGAAAAATTATATCTAAGGTAAGTAAATGAAGTAGAGAAGCAGTTTTATACTAATTTGCCCATTCCCAGAATATCTGCAAAAGCACCTGCATTTAAAGGGAAAATATAGAAAAGCAACCAAATCCAATCACAGTATTTCAGTATCATATATATTGATCTGGGGCAGCTAGGGGGCGCAGTAGATTAGAACACTGGTCCTGAAGTTGGAAAGACTTGGATTGAAATATAGCCTTAAGGGGCAGCTATGTGGCGCAGTGGATAGAGCACCGGCCCTGGAGTCAGGGGTACATGAGTTCAAATCCGGCCTCAGACACTTAACACTTACTAGCTGTGTGATCCTGGGCAAGTCACTTAACCCCAGTTGCCTCACTAAAAAAGAAAAGAAAAGAAATATAGCCTTAAGACACTTCCTCTGACTACTTCTGTTTCCTCATCTGTAAAATGGGAATAGCACCTACCTCTCAGAATTGTTGGAAGAATCAAATTAGGTGTTTGTAAAGTGTTTAGTATAGTGCCTAGAACATAGTAGGTGATATATATTAATATATGTTATTATTATTATTCCCCCTTTAGAATAATAATGTAATTAGAAAAAACAGACAGTATAGATTAGTTGATAGAATGCTGGACTTGGAGGCAGGAAGATCTGTGTTCACATCCCTCCTATGATACCTATTAGCTGTCTGTCTGACAATGGACAAATCACTTAATAAATTTGAAGCTCAGGGGACAGCTAGGTGGCACAGTGGATAAAGCACCAGCCCTGGATTCAGGAGGACCTGAGTTCAAATCTGGCCTCAGACACTTGACACTTACTAGCTATGTGACCCTGGGCAAGTCACTTAACCCTCATTGCTCTGCAAAAAATAAAAACAAACAAACAAACAAATAAATAAATAAAATTGAAGCTCATGCAACTTTCTCATATTTTTCCACAGAGTCCTCATGCTAATTAAATCACAGATCCTTGACATGTTGTTGTTATAGGGGCATGTATGGTTGAAGGGACTGTATTTCTCATGAGGTTCTAGACTCAAGGATACAGAAATTAAAATTCCCCAGATTCCATTTTCCAGGTGATGTTGCGCCTTCATTTTAGGGACAACTGGGTCAGGAGAGTAACACAGAAAACTGTCACTGACACCCTTCAGAAATCTTGGGGTTCCAGAGAGAGACCTTTTCTTGTTTTGGAGGCATGAATCTTATTGACATTTTTAAACGAATTTACTCTAATGAGATGAGTTTCTACTAACTTAGGAATGGGTGTTGAGATAAGTCTGATTCTTTTGCTAATTATGCAGTCCTGATTAAATTTTTAAAATGCACATTCCCAGTATGGTCTGCTAGTAAGGATCAAACTGAGATCAGATGATTTGGACTCAAGCCAATTGAGGTACATGCTTCTAGGAAGGTAGATGGTATAGTGGATAGAGTGCTGAGCCTGGAGTCAGCCTCACATAAATCTAGCCTCACATACTTACTAGCTTTGTAATCCCTGTATGCCTCGGTTTCCTCAACTGTAAAATGGGGGTGATAATAGCACCTACCTCCCAGAATTGTTGTGAGGATCAGATGAGAAAATATTTGTAAAGAGCTCAGCACAGTTCCTGGTAGCAGGTGCTATAGAAATGTTAGTTATTGTTGTTGGTCCTTCATTCTCAAAGAGGACCAATGACATTACAAGGACAGTGTCTTGACTTGTGCATGAATTAGCTTTGAGTGAGGCAGAACTTCACAAAGTTATCAGCCTCACCCTCTTCTCCAGAATCATTGGAGTCCAGTGCCAAAGCAAAGGTCAAGACAACTGGTGATAACTTAGGATGCAGTGGGTGACCTTGGCTTTTCTAAATTAAGGCTTTCCCAGGTTCAGTTTGTCTGAAGCCATGCCCATTCAATGACTAAGGGCTAGGTAGGAATTGAGACAAAAGATGGTCCAATTTACCATCCCAAGGATACCATGACTATTGTTATTATTAAATGAAACATTGCTAAAATTTAAATTATCCAAATTATTAAACTAATTAAAATTATTATCAATAAATTAAATATTAATTAAGAAACAAATAATTTACTTAAATATTAATTGAAATTATTAAATTAATTAAAATTAACCAAATTATTACAATAAAAGAAGATTGCTTAAATTATTTTTAAAATTACCTTGAATCTAGTAGTTTGTGTGAATCTAGAGTTGAGTAATGATAGGGTTTATGATTTCCATTTTACAGATGTGAGAGAACTGAAGTTGGCCATAAAGACATAGATTAACCAAGGCTACATGGCTATTTAACAGCAATGTCAGGATTTAAATCCAGTTCTTCTGACTTCAAGACCAATGCTCTTCAAGTCTTGGCATGGAAGTTGTATGAAGTCTCCTCCAAAGACCGGGAAGAAAAGGAATATATCAGTACCAGATCTCAAATGGTACACCAAAGCATAATCATTAAGGCAATTTCATACTGGTTTTAAAAAAAGAAAGAAAGGAGGATCATCAGTGGAACATATTAGGTACACAACATACAAAAACAAACACAGTAGCATAGTGTCTGATCAATCCAAAGATCCCAATTACTGGAAAAGTAACTCACTATTTGACAGAAACTGCTGGGAAACAGACCACCTTGTGGAACTTAAATTTAGACCAACTTTTTGCATATACCAAGATAAGTTTCTAGGTTGTGTTTAAAAAAAAACCCTAAATTATCACTAATTGGAGAAATACAAACAAGTTTTTGGTTGTACTTTATACCTGTCAGACTGGAAGAGATGACAAAAGAGGAAAATGACAAAAGTGGAAGGGGCTGTGAGAAAACAGGTATGCTAATTTACTGTTGCTGGAGCTTTGAATTGATCCAGATATTGTGCAAAGCAATTTGGAACTATGTCCAAAACGTTGCCAGATAGTACACGCTTTTGATGGTGTGATACCACTGGTAGGCATTTATCTGAGAAAAATCAAATAAGAGAAAGGATCTATAAGTACAAAAGTAGCAATAGTAGTTTATTTCATGGTAGCCAAAAATAAGAAACTAAAGGGACATTCTATTGGATAATGGCTAAACAAACTGCGATATGTTAATATAATGGAATATTGGTATACTAGAAGAAATTATGAAAAAATAGTTTTAGAGGAAACTGAGAAATGAGCAGAACTAGGAAAAAATTGTAAAATGATAAGATTATGGAGAAAAATAACTTTTTAAAATGTAAGAACTCTGATTTATGATAAAATAGAAATCCAGAAGAATAAAGATGATATAAACCACTGATCTCCTGATAGGAGATGATAAAATTCAGAAAGAGACATACATTTTTATATACAAATGTGGAAATTTGCCAGACTATGAAGCTATGTATTGAGGACTTTATGTTTCAAGGTGTGTGTGGTTTTTTAAATTGCTCAATTGTGGGAATGGGGAGGCTATTGTGAGGGACAGATTAATTTAAAATGCTTGCTGATTGAAAAAAATGAACTTTAAAACAAAATAAGAAAGGTAATACAGTGCCAGATTAGGGAGAATCTTAGGTGCCATTGATAGCTTCATACTTCTTTTCATTCTGATAAAAGCCTATGGAAAAAAAGGAATAAGAAATTGGCAAGATTTTTTTTTTTAAGCTTAAGGAAAAGGACTAATATAAGGGAACCCTTTCTACTTAGGGTACATTTGATTCATATAATTTGGTTTGTCACTGTTAACTTTTTTAATGAATGCACAATCACAGAGAAGAAATTATACTTCATTTAAATCCTTAATAAACATTGCCTTTGAAACACTAAAAAATTAAAAGAACATGGTCACAAGTGAATCAGCCACTTAAGTGGACTAAATCAAAAGATATTTCTGCCTTTAGTCTGATTGTTATCTTACTCTTCTTTAGAGAGTTGTAATTTCTTCCCGAGTCCTGTTGATTCTAGGAACATATTAGGACTTTGATAATAAAAATTTCAGTTTACAGCATTGCTTCCATTGAATCTGATTAAGAACATTTAAAGTTTGGGACCAAGGATTTTAGGTGAGGACACAGAAATATTATTTCTTAATATTTTCCAGAGAGGGAAGTATACTTCCACATTGGTATAAATATAATTATGCCATAGTATATAAATCTTTTTAATATTTTGCCTCACACACACACACACACACACAACAACAACAACAACAACCAACAACCAACAACCAACAACAACAAAAAGAAGAAAAGAAGAAAAGAACTCCCTAAAAGTAGAATTGGACAAATGGAAAAAATAAGTATAAAAGCTCACTGAAGAAAATAATACCTTAAAAATTGGAATTGAGAAATGGAACCTAATGACTCCATAAGACATCAAGAAACAATAAAACAAAGTCAAAAGAATGAAAAAAAAGATAATGTGACATAATCTCATTGGTTTTTTTATTTTGGTTTTTGTTTGTTTGGGTTTTTTGCAGGGCAGTGGGGGTTAAGTGACTTGCCCAGGATCACACAGCTAGTAAGCATCAAGTGTCTGAGGCCTGATTTGAGGTCAGGTCCTCCTGACTCCAGGGCTGGTGCTCTATCCACTGCTCTACCTAGCTGCCTCTGACATAATCTCATTGGAAAAAATCACTCACATAGAAAATAGGTCAAGGAGAGAGAATTTAAGAATCATCGGACTACCCAAAAGCAATGATCAAAACAAGAGCCTACAAATCATATTTCAAGAAATCATAAAGGAAAAGTGTCCTAATATCTTAGATCCAGAGCATAAAATAGAAATTGAAAGAATTCACTGGTCACCCCCTAAAAGAAATTCCAAAATGAAAAATTCCAGGAATATTTTAGCCAAATTTCAGCACTCCCAGGTCAAGGAGAAAATATTATAAGGGGCCAAAAAGAAATAATTCAAATATTGTGGAGTCACAGTCAGTGTCACAAAAGATTCAACAATGTCCACATTAAAGGAATGCAAGTCTTTTGCCCTTTAGAATATCATATTCCATGCCCTCTGGTCCTTTAATGTAAAAGCTGCTAGATCTTGTGCTATCCTGACTGGGGCTCCACAGTCCTTGAATTCTTTCTTTTTGGCAGCTTGAAATATTTTCTCCTTGACCTGAGGGCTCTGGAATTTGGCTATAATATTCCTAGGAGTTTTCCTTTTGGGATCTCTTTCTGGAGGTGATTGGTAGATTCTTTCAATTTCTATTTTAGCTTCTTCTTCTAGAATTTCAGGGCAGTTTTCCCTGAAAATATCTTGGAAGATGATGTCTAAGCTCTTTCCTTGATCATGGTTTTCAGGTAGACCAATAATTTTCAAATTATCTCTCCTGGACCTATTTTCCAGGTCAGCAGTTTTTCCCAGAAGACATTTCACATTGCCCTCTATTTTTTTATTCATTTGGATTTGCTTTATTGTGTCTTGGTTTCTCATAAAGTCACTGGCTTCCATTTGTTCAATCCTCATTCTTAGGCAATTATTTTCATCAGAGAGCTTTTGTACCTCCTTTTCCATTTGGCCAATTTGACTTTTCAAGCTGTTGACTTTTTTCTCATGTCTTTCCTGCATCACCCTCATTTCTCTACCTCTCTAACTTTATCTTCAAAGTCCTTTTTGAGCACCTCTATGGCCTGAGACCAATTCATATTTTTCTTGGAAGCTTTAGATATAGAGGCCCTGATGTTGACATCTTCCTCTGAGGGTGCTCCTTGGTCTTCCTTGTTACTGAAGAAACTTTCTATGGTCCTCACTTTTCTCTGTCGGCTCATCTTGCCTTTCTTTTACTTGACTTTTAGCTCCTTAAAGTGGAGCACTATTTCCAGGCTGCAGTATCCTAAGCTTAAGAAATCCCAGGTGGTATGATTTAAGGAGAATCAGGTTCTTCACTTGTCTGGCCTATTCCCTGGTCCATAGATGACCCCCAGACCAACTTGCTAATCAACCAGTTTTGTGTGTTGTGGTTGTTAGCTCAGATGAGCCTGTGCCCCTCCCCCACCTGGGTCACTGCTACTGGAGCCTACCTCCTGGTTCTCAGCAGGGGTGTAAAATCTAAGTTCTGCCTTAGCACCAGAATAGACCCCTGTAGTCTCCCCTCTGCCCAGGGCTCAGCCCACTCACCAGACTGTGAGCTTAATTCCAGACAACACTGGTGCTTCAGCTGATTCAGAGGCTCTGGGGGTCTGCTTCTCTGGTGGGACCTTCTGGGGACTGGATCCGTGTCAGGGTGACTGTGGGGTTGGACTCGACTCCTGTATTAGCACAGCAACTCCCTCCTTCTGCCCTTCCAAGCCATTCTTGGTTAGAAGAAGATTTCAGCACATTCTTCTGTGAGTTTTGCTCAGGAATGCAAGTCTTGAAATAGGATAATCCAAAAGGAAAAGGAGCTAGGATTACAACCACAAATAACTTACCCAGCAAAACTGAGTGTAATTTTTCAAGGGAAAATGGATATTTAATGAAATAGAGGACTTTCAAGCATTCATGATGAAAAGATCAGTGCTGAATAGAAAATCTGATATTCAAACACAAATCTCAAGAGAAGCATAAAAAGGTAAACATGAAAGAGTAATCATAAGAGACTCAATGAAGCTAAAATGTTTATATTCCTATATGGGAAGATGATACATGTAATTCCCAAGAACTTTATCATTATTAGGGCAATTAGAAAGAGTTGGGGCAGCTATGTGGCGCAGTGGATAAAGCACTGGCCCTGGATTCAGGAGAACCTGAGTTCAAATCCATCCTCAGACAGATTAAGGGAAACAGTGAGCAGAAGCAAAATAGGTTTTTGAGGAGGAACAAGATAAAAAGAGAGGGAGAAGGATTGACAGAAGAAAATCAGATGAAGGGAAATACACAGTAATCATAATTGTGAATGTGAATAGAATGGGCTCACTCATAAAATGGAAGGAAATATCAAAATGGATTAGAAACCAGAATCCAACAATATGCTGTTTACAAGAGATACCCATTGAAAAGAAGGACACATGTACAGTTAAAATAAAGGGCTAGAGCAGAATCTAATATGCTTCAGCTAATGGGGAAAAAAAAGGCAGGGGTAGTAGTCATGGTCTCAGACAAAGCAAAAGCAAAAATAGACCCAATTGAGAAATAATAAGGGAAACTACATTTTGCTTAAAGGTACCATAGACAATGAAGTAATATTAAAAAATTTTACAGAAAATTTCTCTGATAAAAGTCTTATTTCTCAAATATATAGGGAACTGAGGCAAATTTATAAAAATAAGAACCATTCTCCAATTGATGAATGGTTAAAGTACATGAACAGTTTTTCAGAAAAAAATCAAAGCTATCTATAGTCATATTACAATATTCTAAATTATTACTGATTAGAGACATGCAAATTAAAACAACTCTGAGGTACCATCTCACACCTATCAGAAGTGACAAATTCTTGAGGGGATAAGGGAAAATAGATACATTAATAAATTTCCTCATCGCGTTTAGTGCAGTTTTTTTCTCTGTTTGCTCATATTTTCCCTGGTGCAATCCTTTTCCCCAAGTTCTCAGGCTCTAAGCCTCTAGATACTGTTTGCTTCTGGCTGTCTTTTTTATGATTCTGAATTGAATGAAGGTATTTACCTCTATTTTTTTTTCCTTACTGTTGTTTAATCTGAGGTCCTCTCCAGATCTTTGTGCTGGTGTATGTGTGCGTGTGCGTGTGCGTGTGCGTGTGTGTGTGTGTGTGTGTGTGTGTGTGTGTGTGTGTGTGTGTGTGTGAGAGAGAGAGAGAGAGAGGTTCAAGCTAACTTCTGTTGATTTTGTCATGATTTTGGAGGAAAGGAGGGTCACCAAATTCTATATCCAAGGATTGACAGCCTTCCTAACACATTAACCACTTCCACAATGAACAGACATACCAAATAGCAAAGAAAACCCATTTATCCAAATTAGTGGCAAAACCAAAATCAGAGAAGGGATCTATAGGAGAATATATGCTAGACAATACGGAGTGGAGGAACTTTTTTACACAGTGGGAGCAGAATAACTTGACTCAACCAAGTGAAAAAGTTCTAGATCTCATGCAAGGGGAAGTTCCCCAAAGTCTCTAGAGTAATAAGCTGGGGATAGAGACATGATGGAGAATGCCAGCTCTTCTCATGTCTTCTCAGAGTCTTCTCTTTTAGCTACCTGAAGTGGTATTGCCCTCTTACATCTTACCTCTCTGAAGCTGGAAGCCAGAAGTACCTGAAATGATTTGATACTTGAAGAGTTCAGAAAACTAGAGTTCTCCTTCTCTCATCAACTCCACCCTACATCAGGTCAGGGCATTCATCTCCATCAATGGGGAGAGAGCCCCACACCAATGAGCTTTGGGACAGGGTTTACATCAGTAAAGTGAAGTTCCTATCCTTCAATAAGAAATCAATTGGAAAAAAAAGAAATCAATTGGAATGTCCATTCCTATAAAGCCAGAGCACATGTTCCATGGGATCACTCCCTGATACTTATAAGAAGCACTTTGAAACCTTAAAGCAGTTTATAAATATCAACTGTTATTTTTCTTTGCCTAGTGTTTAGCATGGTATTTTTTTGTTTGTTTGTTTTTTGGGGTGGAGCAATGAGGGTTAAGTGACTTGCCCAGGGTCACACAGGTAGTAAGTCTCAAGTGTCTGAGGCCAGATTTGAACTCAGATCCTCCTGAATCCAGGGCCCGTGCTTTATCCATTGCGCCACTTAGCTGCTCAGTGCTTAGCATGTTTTTACAAAGTTCTATAATTGATTGGTGAATGTCAACCTTTGTTTGGCTGTGCTTAACAAACGGTTATATTTTGAATAACTAATAACAAAACACAAATACCAACAAAAAGGATCCCTTACCTCTGTAGAAGATATCCATATTTTTTCCTTCTTGTTTATGTTGTGATTAGTTGGCCTATCTTAATTTTTAGCAAGCTCCAGACTCTAGCTGCAACATCTATGTATATTTTCTGAGCGATAGGTCACTTTGTTCTCTAGGCTCTATCTTTTGAGTTCAGAGCTCAAGAGCAGCTTCCTAGATGTATGTTGGAAAAATTGAAACTTTTTGGGACCCAAACACAGCATCATATGTATGTGGGATTTTGTAATGCTCCAGGCTTGAATACAGTTATCTCCTATGTAGTTGGCACTGGTGCTGCCACATCTGGATAAATGACTTTTCCACTTTTTGTCCAGATGTTCACCATCCTATGATCAGCCTTAATGTTTTTGGATTTGTGGCATTTGAATGACAGCTCTGAGGACACAGTTGGCACTCATTTTGTGATCATCATAACACAAATATGTGACTGGTGTGTATCCTGTAATGTTCCTCATTACTGGATAGTTAATCACAGTTCAGCAACAGTAGGATTCCACCCATAAAATTCTGGCCATAAAATGAACACTAAGCAAATATTTGGTGATAATGAACTTTGCAGTCAAATCTCATTTTTTAAGCAACATGATGCACAAATGCTTCCAATGCAATAAGATCTGGTTCAAGTTAGAAAAAACCTTCTCTGAAAGAAAATAAGTTGACATTCTCAGAGTTAAAGAGAAAAGCACCAAGTTCAAATCCTGTCTCTGATACTATGCTTCAGTTTCCTCATTTATAAAATAAGGGGATTGTATTAGAAATCTTTTGGGGTATGATCCTATGATCCTGTGATAAGGATTGTAGAGCAGTGTCCCAAATCACAGACACAGAGTTCATAAACGTCTCTCCACCAATGTGGGATGCCCTTGTAAGAATCAGCAGTAACATGTCGGGGCGGCTAGGTGGCACAGTGGATAAAGCACTGGCCTTGGATTCAGGAGGACCTGAGTTCAAATCCAGCCTCAGACACTTGACACTTACTAGCTGTGTGACCTTGGGCAAGTCACTTAACCCTCATTGCCCTACAAAAAAACAACAACAAAAACAAAAAAAAAAGAATCAGCAGTAACATGCTGGGGACTTAGTCTTGCAAAGATCTCCATTGCTATATAAGCACAGTTGCTGTTTGATTTTTGGTTAGAAATAAGAACATTATCCCCATTCAACCCCTACAGACTCCCCTCAAAGTTTATAATCACAGAAATAAGATGATCTCGATGTTCTGAGCAAAAAGAGGATTAGATCAAACCTCTTAACTTGAACCTAGTAATGTGGAATAGAATGAATGGAGAGAAACTTGTAAAGATGGTCCTTGCTTAGGTGCTTTGGAAAACCTTCTTTAACTTTGATGCCTCAATAAAAGCAAGAGGAATTCAGAAATATCTCCTTTGAATTGTTCACAACTCCCACCTCTCTGGTTAGTCTCTTTTAAACATCACTAGAATTTTCTTGAGTCTGGTGACAGCTTTTTTTCCTCTGCGGATTCTTCCCCTGAAGTCTCCTTATGCCATGGGATAAGTGGATAAATTCTGGGAAGAATTCGTGACTAGAGTTGTAGAGTTTGCATGATGGATGATCTTGGGCACAATTTAATTTCTTGTTCCATCATAATGATGAGAATGTCTTGCCCTCCTATGCCTCTGTATTAGGGCTTATAAAACCCTTATCTCACCACAACTCTATAAGTGCCTGAACAAAAGCAAGGATGAATTAGAATAAGGAGGTCAATAGAAATATTAACATCTCCATTGCACTGAAAAAGAAACCGAGGCTCAGGAAGGTTCTGTGTCTTGTCTATGATCACAAAGCAGAGTCAGGACTAGAACCCAGGTCACATGACTCCAAGTCCGGGCTCTTTCCATTACATTATGCTGCTTCTCTAATATATATACTAAACACTCAGAAGAAAATGGAAAGAACCAGTAAGAAATCCAATATTATTCAATGACTACTTAGTCATTGGGTATTTAGAAATATCCTGGACAGCTAGGTGGCAGAGTGGATAGAGCACCAGCCCTGGATTCAGGAGGACCTATGTTCAAATTCGGCCTCAGACACTTGACACTTACTAGCTGTGTGACCCTGGGCAAGGCACTCACTGCCGTACAAATATATATGTGTGTGTGTGTGTGTGTGTGTGTATCTCCTGACTATTTTTTTACTATTTACTATTTACTATTTTTGCTATTTTTACTACATTTTCCAATTTCATATCATACACACAAATCCAGAAGCAATTTCCATAATGCACTGAATGTTACTTTCTCCAAATACCTTTTTCAAAACCATCTGACAGAAATGGATGGTATTCATTCATATGTCTTTGCTCCTGATATCTTTTTTTTTTTTTTGGTGAGGCATTTGGGGTTAAGTGACTTGCCCAAGGTCACACAGCTAGTAAGTGTTAAGAGTCTGAGGCCGGATTTGAACTCAGGTACTCCTGACTCCAGGGCTGGTGCTCTATCCACTGCGCCACCTAGCTGCCCCGCTCCTGATATCTTGATGCCTCCTTTTGGTATATATGAAGAGAAGCTAAGAAATTTGCCCTTCGAAATTTTCTAAGAGACAAAGTGGGTGGAGTTGGGCTGTGTAGGGGATCATCTTCCCTTCCCTTCCCTTCCCTTCCCTTCCCTTCCCTTCCCTTCCCTTCCCTTCCCTTCCCTTCCCTTCCCTTCCCTTCCCTTCCCTTCCCTTCCCTTCCCTTCCCTTCCCTTCCCTTCCCTTCCCTTCCCTTCCCTTCCCTTCCCTTCCCTTCCCTTCCCTTCCCTTTCCTTTTCTCTTTCCATAAGGAAACTCCTTCCTTTCTTGTGCAACATCATGAAGTCCAAGGAGGAGGAGAGCCGAGTAGTTAGTATGATGAAAAGTGACTTACATTCATGTAGGGTTTTTAGCTTGATAAAGGATAAATATTATCCCCATTTTACAGATGAAGAAACTGAGGCTCCAGAGCCATAACTATGGTGGGATAACAGAAGCTTTTCCTCAGGGTGCCAGAAGTACTCAGCACTTTAGCAGAATAGAAACAATATAGCTCATGCCCCAGTTAGCAGGGATAGGCACTGGACTTGTGATTTCACTGGTCTAGGAGGGTCCCAGGTGAGGAAACGCCTTCTATCAATTCAGGTTAGCACCTTCTCTATAATTTGTAGATGCATTCGGAGAAGCCTAGAATACTAAGAGGTTAGGTGACTTGTCCAGGGTCACATATACAGCGTATGACAGTTGTGGGAATTTATGCGGGCTCTTCTTGGCTATCAGGCCAGCTCTCTATTCACCATGCCACACATTCATGCCCCTAGATAGCAGGAGGACAATAGTTAAAATAGGAAATGACCAGATGACCTATTTCTTCTGCACCCATGTGATCTTTATGCCCCATCCCCACCTTGATTTGAGGATTAATTTCATACCACTTGCCCCAAGTACAGTTCACACTGCCTCAGACACAGATACTACCAGTTACTACTTTGTGAGGCTCTGAGAAGTAAAGAGGCACTATAGCACAAGCTAACTTTCCACACTGATCATACTCAGACCTCTCTTGGGGGGCACCCGTAACTCCCTCCCCCACATTCCCATGAGCAGTAATAAAAGTATGCCACTATAATAGAACAAAGAAATGGGAAGGATTTAATTAAGGGTCTTAATGGAGAAATTCATGGGAAGGCATGAGACCTTACATTTTGTACCACCAATTTCATATAGTCCGGGTGTGTATCTAAAGTCTTTATCACTGTCTTTTCTTCTCTGTCTAATCACTGAAATGACAGCATCAGTCCCTCCCTGCTAAGTTAAGTGGGAAGCAGCTCTAAGACCTGAGATTGTAATTATGTTGCTTCATGTGTCAAGTTCTTCAAAAGCATATCATTTCTGGGGAGAGAAACCTAAGCAGCTTAGGTGATATAAACCTAAGTAGCTTAATGGCCATTCCATCTCATAAAATATACTAGGAATGTCCCCACATTGAGGCTCTGATAAGGGAAATGTGAGTCATGGTGGGAGGCAGGCTAGCAGGCAGGAAGACAGTGAGGTAAAATGAGTGTGTAATGAGCTCAGAATAGGTGAGTTGATGGTTTGCTATTTATATCCGGGCTAAGAGGCTCTGCACAGACTGTAGCCAGCAGCACTCTTCAGGACTCTGTGGAAATGATGCCTTTATAGAGCTGAGAAGACAAAATGGAATATCTGATTCATGGGCAACATCTGCTTGAAATGCGCAGGATTCCCTAATCTAAAGCAAGCTTTCTGAAGCCCCTCTTCAGCAAGCTTTAAGACAAGCTTATATCTTCTCTCCAATTTTAGCTGGAGGAAGACTGGAGGGAGGGGGAGGAGGGTTGTCCAGGAAGCTGGAGCAGGCAAGCCCCAGGGCTCCTCTAGAAACACCCTCCTGAAGAAAAGAGGCAGGCATCAAAGTATACTCAGTGCAAAGAACGCAGGGATGGGAATGAAGAAGACTGAACTCTAGCCTCAGCTCTACTGATTATTAGGCATGTGACCTCGAGCACCACTTTTTTCCCTGAGCCTGTTTCATCATCTGTAAGATAGGGAGTTAGGCTACCTTGTCTTTAAGATGCCTCCTACTTCGGACATTCTCTAGGAACTATAATAGATCGGACTATAAAAACAGAGTCACAGTGAGGGAGGCATCCTTGGTATGGACAGGGTCATCCTGGGAGGGGGCCGGAGTCCAGATCACACAGGGCCCTGTCCTGACAGACTTTCTAGAAAAAGGAAAAGGGACAGTCCCTGCTCCCATCCTCCAGCTCCACGGGGAGCAGCCGCCCACAAAGCAGCTTCCTGATCTCTGTCATTTTGCTGAATGTGCAAAAAAATGAACAAATGATGAAACACTTGTGGTTTTTACCATCAGTTCCACAGCCCAGCACCTGTCAACTGAAATAGCTGTTATTTGCTCTTGTAACATCTTGGCTTCCAGGCCAGAGGCAGCTCAGAGACACCATGTTGCCATCTTAGTAGAGTAGATTGCAGACCTGGGACCTCACATTAGGCAAACCAGGGCTTATCATATCTGCCCAGAACTTTATGATCATAAGTTCATTAGATTGGGGCAGCTAGATGGCACAGTGGATAGAGCACTGGCCCTGGATTCAGGAGGACCTGAGTACAAATCCGGCCTCAGACACTTAACACTTACTAGCTGTGTGACCCTGGGCAAGTCACTTAACCCCAATTGTCTCACTAAAAAAAAAATAATAAGTTCATTAGATTGAAAGCCAGAAGGATCCTTGGAAGTTGTCAAGTCCAAACTTCATTTTACAAATGAGGAAGCTGAGGAAAACAAATGTATTGCTCAAGTCACACAGCAAATAAGTGGCAGAACTGGAACAAACCCAGGTCACCTAGTAATAATAATGTCATTTGGCATTGCTTCTTTCCACTGATAGAGAAGGCTTTCATGCTCTCCTGGATCCTCCTGTGCATAAAGTTACCTCAAAATTATTGTAAATAATAAAAAAAAAAGAGAGACTTGGAAGGGAGAATGTATCAAACTGTCCTTCCTGCCACCATTTGCATTTACTTTTTTGGGGATGGGGGAGGGGGGCTACAGTGGAGGGAAACTTGGTCTCTCCATCTGGCCAGGCTGGAAGTTCAGTGACCACTTAGGGACCAATCCCAATACTGACTAGTAAGGTAGCTTTAGCCAGCACTATTTTTTTCTGGATTGTTCACTCCAACTCAGGCAGGTTAGTGGATTTATTTGGACAACCATTTGGCTTTCACCTCCCTGTAGCTCAGAACTTCTGAGCTCAAGTGATCCACCAGCCTCAGTCTTTCAGGAAAAGCTTTTGTTATCTCACCATAGTTATAGCTCTGGAGCCTCAGTTTCCTCATCTGTAAAATGGGGGTAATAATATTTGTCCTTTATCAAGTCTCAGCAGCAGAGATTATAGGCATGTGCCACCACATCTGGCTTGTATTTACTTTTTTTACATTAAAAAAAAATTTACCGATGTACTTTGTTTTATGCAATAAACATTTCTCAACAAAGAATCAGATACAATCCTTATATAAAGTTTATAGTAAAATATAATGATCCCTTCCACATAGTGGGGGTTAGGGGCATGATGCCCCCCGCAATCTGGAAAATCCACATAAAAATTTTTGGCCTTCCCTTCATACCAGAGAATTCTGAATTTTTTCTTTTTCTTTTGTAGGGTGTTTATAGTACCTTATTATAAAATTTGGGTTGATATTATACAATACTTTACATATATTTTATGCATTTCTGAGTTTCTAAACTTTTTCTGTGTCATCTGCTGGACTGTGTATGTCATCTATGGTTTTTGCAAAACTCCCCCAAATTTTCCATTTAATTTCTTATGCCAACTCACAACATATCAAAACCACTATAGGGAAAGTAATGAAGTGAAAGGGATAACTATCATCAAGAAATGTTTGTCGAATTGAAAAGAGAACTACAGAAAAAGGCAACACAACACTAACAAATCCCCAGGGGCATAATTACAGGCACTCAGGACCTGGTAGGGAAAGTGTTGCCTCTTTCCCTGAATCCTCATAGCTTGTTGCCTGGAGTTCCTTCAGGGAAGGGACCATGTCTTTTATAATAAGTTCACATTTGTAAAACCCCTTTTCAGTTTTCAAAGAATCATGGGAGATTTCTTTCTCCCCAAACCCATCTCAATCCTATCAAGGACACCACCCTCTTTCCAATTGCCTAGGTTCTCAACCTTGGCATTGTCCTTGACAACCTCCCTCACCCCTCATTTTATCCAATCATTTGCCAAATTCTGTCTCTACAATATTTCCTATACCTAGTTCTTTCTCTCTATTCACACAGCCACCACACTAGTTCAGGTTCTTATAATTCCTCACTTGGACTATTGCAATAGCTTCCTAACTAGTTCCCTGGCCATAGATCTGTCTTCACTCTAATGTATACTCCACACAACTACCAAAATGATATTCCTAAAGTACAGGTCTGACCAAGTCATCCCCTTAGTCAATAAATTTCAGTGGCTTTCTGTTTTCACCAGAATTAAATATAAACTCTGGTTGACATTTAAAATACTACATAAGATATCTAAACCAGGAAGCGCCAAAACAGAGAAAGAAAATTATAGACCAATTTCCCTAGTGAATATCGATGAAAAAATTTTATGATTTTCTTGCATCACTCTCATTTCTTTTCCCATTTTCCCCTCTACCTCTGTTACTTTATTTTTAAAGTCCATTTTGAGTCCTTCTATGGCCTGAAACCAATTCATATTTTTCTTGGAAGCTTTGGATAAAAGAGCTTTGACTTTGTTATCTTTGTCTGAGGGTATATTTTGATCTTCCTTGTCACCATAGTAAATTTCTATGGTCAGAATTTTTTCTGTCATTTGCTCATTTGCCCAGCCTATTTCTTGATTTCTAACTCTTTGTTAAAGTGGGGCTCTGCTTCCAGGGTAGAGGGCGCACTGTTCCAAGCTTTGGGGAGTTTGTGCAGTTGTTTTCAGAGAGATACTTCTAGAGATGTATAGGTTTTTAGTTCACCCAAGGTGGTATGATTTAAGGAGAGGTATATTTACTACCCTCTTGGCCTGTGCTCTGGTCTGCAAGTGACTACAAGCCTCCTTTTCTTCCCTGAAACTATGAGGAGCTTCCTGCTCCACTGTGGCCACAAGCTCTGGTGTGCTAGTGCTCCTCCCCACCCTGGGATTGCCACTTCAGACTATGACCTGGATGCAAGTATTGGCAAAACTAGAGTCCTGCCTCAGTGCTAGTAAAAATACCCCTGTAATCTCCTTCTGGCCAATTGTTTAGCCCCCTTACATTCTGTGATCTGATTTCCAGAAGCAATTGCTGCTGATGATGATTCAGTGGCTCCCAAGGGCTATTCCTGGTTTATTGGGGCTGGGTCTGCACTGGCCCAGCCTGTGCTGGATTGTACTCCACTCTCACTCAGGTGGGACAGACCTTTCCTGCCAACTTTCTAAGTTGTCTCTGGCTGGAAAATTATTTCACCCTGTCCTTTTGTGGGTTCTGCTACTCCAGGAATTGTCTTATGACATTATTTGAAGGGCTTTGGAGAGATTTGGGAGGGAGTTCATGTGAGTCACTTTTCCTCTGCCATCTTGGCACAGCTCCCCAATCTTTAACCTTGCAAAAATTTTAAATAAAATATTAGCAAAGAGATTATAGCAATTTGTTACCAGGATAATATATTATGTCCAGGTGGCATTTGTACCAGGAATATGGGGTTGGTTCAATATTAGGAAAACAATGAACATAACTGACTACATCAATAACAAAACTAACTGAAATCATATTATTATCTCAATAGATGCAGAAAAGTCTTTTGACAAAATACAACACTCATTCATATTGAAAATGTTAGAGAGCATAGGAATAAATGGAGCTTTCCTTAAAATGATAAGCAGTATCTAATTTAAAACATTATATGTAATGTGGATAAATTAGAGGCATTCCCCAAAAGATCAGGGGTCAAACAGGAATGTCCATTATTGCCTCTATTATTTAATATTGTACTAGAAATGTTATCTTTAAGCAATAAGAGAAGAAAAAGAAATTAAAGGAATTAGAGCAGGCAAGGAGGAAACAAAACTATCATTCTCTACAGATGATAGGATGGCATACTTAGAGAATCCTAGTGAATCAACTAAAAAACTACTTGAAACAATAACTTTAGCAAAGTTGCAAGATATAAAATAACCCCATATATATCATCAGTATTTCAATATATGATCAACAAAGCCTAGCAGCAAGTGATAGAAAGAGAAATTCCATCTAAAATAACTGTAGATAATATAAAATATTTGGGAGTCTTTCTACCAAGACAAACCCAGGAACTATATGAACACAATTACAAAACACTTTTCACACAAATAAAATCAGATCTAAACAATTGCAAAAATATCGATTGCTTATTGGTAGACTGAGCTAACATAATTAAAATGACAATTCTACCTAAATTAATTTACTTATTCAGTGCCATACCAATCAAACTACCCAAAATTATTTTATAGAGCTATAAAAATAATAACAAAATTCATCTGGAAGAACAAAAGGTCAAGAATATTAAGGGAATTAATGGAAGGTGGCCTAACTGTCCCAGATCTAAAACTATATTATAAAGTGGCAGTCATCAAAACTGTTTAATATTGGCTAAGAAATAGAGTGGTGGATCATTGGAAAAGGTTATGCACACAAGACACAGTAGTAAATGACTACTATTCTATTTACTATTCTACTATTTGATCAACCCAAAGATTCCAACTTCTGGGATAAGAACTCACTATTTGACAAAAACTGCTGGGAAAACCAGAAAATAGTATGGCAGAAACTAAGCATAGACCAACATCTTACACTGTATACCAAAATAAAGTCAAAATAGCTACATTATCTAGACATAAAGGGTGATACCATAGGCAAATTAGAAAAGGAAGGAATAGTTTACTTGTTGGATTTATGGAGAGGGGAAGAATTAATGACCAAACAAGAGATAGAGAATGCTATCAAATGCAAAAGGGATCATTTTGATTACATTAAATTAAAAAGGTTTTATACAGACAAAACCAATACAACCAAGATTAGAAGGAAAGCAGAAAGCTGGGAAAGAATTTTTACAGTCAGTATTTCTGATAAAGGCCTCATTTCTAAAATATATAGAGAACTGAATCAACTTTAAAAGAACACAAGTCACTACCCAATTGAGAAATGGTCAAAGGATGTGAATAGGCAGTTTTCAGACGAAGAAATTAAAGCTATCTATAGTCATATGAAAAAATGTTCTAAATCACTATTGATCAGAGAAACGCAAATAAAAACAACTCTGAGGTATCACCTCACACCTATCAGATTGGCTAATATGACAAAAAAAGGAAAAGGATAAATGCTGGAGAAGTTGTGGGAACATTAGAACACTAATGCATTGTTGGTGGAGTTGTGAACTGAACCAACCATTCTGGAGAGCAATTTAGAGCTATGCTCAAAGGGCTCTGAGGCTGTGCATAACCTTTGATCTAGCAATACTAAGTTTGTATCCCAAAGAGATCATAAAAAAGGGGAAAGGATCCACATGTACAAATATATTTATAGCTGCTCTTTTTGTGGTGGAAAAGAATTGGAAATTGAGGGTATGCCCATTAATTGAGGAATGGGTAATAGTATATTATGTTCGGTAGAGAATTAGCCTTGGAACTGTGAAACCCTGGGACTGGCACGGAATAACTGTATGACCTTGAGAAAATTACTTAATCTCTCAGTATCTCAGGAAACTCTGTGGAGGGCATTTTGGCACTGGAAATCTTCCACATCCAACAAAATGAGATTCAGATTGAAAAAAGAAAAAAGAAAGAAAGAAAAAGAACTTCCCCTTGTGAAAAAAAAAATTGAGTAATGGCTGAACAAGTTGTGGTATATGAATGTAATGGAATATTATTATTGTGCTATAAGAAATAATAAGCAAGCAGAGTTCAGAAAAACCTGGAAAGACTTAAATGAACTGATGCTGAGTGAGCAGAGCCAGAATGACTGTACAAAGTAATAGCAACATTGTGTGATGATCAACTGTGATAGCTAGACTTAGATCTTCTCAGCAATACAATGATCCAAGACAATTCCAAAAGACTCATGGTAGAAAATGCTCTTCACATCCAGAAAAAGACCTTTGGAATCAGAATGCAGACCATAGCATACTATTTAAATTTTTTCTTTTTTTTCCTGATTCTTCTTTCACAGCATGACTAATGTGGAAATATGTTTAAGATGATAGTAATGTATAACCCATATCAGATTGGTTGCTGTCTTGGGGAGGTGGGAGGGAAGGGAGTGAGGGAGAACAAATTTGGAACTCTAAATCTTACAAAAATGAATGTTGAAAATTATCTCTACATCTAATTGGAAAATAAAATAAAGTACTATTAAGATTGAAAAAAAAAAACCCTATATAGCCTGGACCCAAACCACAAAGCATGATAGAAATGGGAGGGGTTACTAGTTTTGTTTTCAGCAGTAAGCTGTGGTAGGCCCTTCTCAGGACCTAACCTCTCCTAATCCCAGCTCTCTTTGTCTACTCTAGTACCATGTGAAAGACACAGTAATGCTAGAATAATGGTCTAAGTTCCCAAATTCACTCGGATTAAGACTCAGTTTGTCTCTGTTTCCTTGCCTATGAAAGAGAATTATACTACTGATTCTTATCCTAGCCAGCTAACAGAAAATCTTTTTACAAATGCTGATTCATCTGGTTGTAATGCCTTTGCAGTATGCATGCAATGTGTGTGCATGCATTTGTGTATGCATACACATATCTGTGCACAGATGTATGCCTGTATATATGTGCTTGTATGCACGTGTGGCTATAGTTCAGTAGATCTTTTCTGGCTGTTGACCAAAATACAATTATGACTGTCGTTTTTTACATCTGGGAACTGTGATGTTTTCTAATACAACTGCCTTTGGGTATTTGTGCGTGGGTGTCTGGGGGGACAAATTCCTTGCTGTGTCACTTGGGGTGAGCTGCTCTGGAATTTGCCCTGCTGAAAAGAAATGCCTCTATTCCACGTGTTAACAGCGAGCAGCAAGCGGCAAGCAGCAAGCAGCAGAGGCCCCCCCTGAGTAAGGCAGAGCTTCTAGCTGCTGTTGGCCCCAAGTTTGGTTTATATACTGTATTCCCATGCTTCTGTGTTTAAACATTAATTGCAATAATTAGGTAACCAATTAGCAAGAGAGAACAATGTATCTTCAGCAAATTTAGCAAAGTGGCAATCAGACTCATGCGACTCAAAGGCCTTGTGGGTTTAAGCACAAATCTGCTCCGGTAATGTAGCTAAGCATCTGGATCTGTGATTTCCAGTCTGTACTCTCTGCGTCCTTGGCCAAGTATGGTTTAGTTAAGGAGTGCTAGATATGAAATTAGAGGACCTTAATTGGAATCTCCGCTCTACCATTTGGTGGCTATGTGACCTTCAGCAAGTCATTGAATCTCCGTGAGCCAGTTTCCTCATCTATAAAATAATGGGTCTCTTCCAGCTCTCACTCTATTTTCCTGAATTCCCTAAGCTTCTGGTGGTTCATTTTACTGGTGTATTCATAGAACAATATTTGAAAAACTATAAGATACTTTCCTTAGCATGGAACAGTGGAAAGAACATAGAACATTTAGGGTTTTTAATCCTGACCCCATCGCTTACTACCTGTGTGACCTGGGAACTTCTCTGGGCTTCTGTTCCCCAACTCTAAAATGAGGGAGTTAGACTAGATTAAGGTCCCTTCCAACTAAGAGGTGTCATCCAAGTCGACCCCCACTCTTTTTACAAGTGAGTAAACCAAGGCCCAAAGAGAGGAAGTCACTTGCCCAGGGTCACAATGTTAGTTAGTGGTAAAGCCAAGATTCTTTCTCAGGCTCTCCATCTACGAGTCTAAGAGTTCTTTTTACTACATCATTGACTTTTTTTGGGGGGGGGGGAATTGTAAAACTCCTCAAAAGCAGGAAGTAGGTCTATGTATATCTTCATCCCCAGTGAGAAACACAATCCTTATACCTAGTAACTGTCACTAAACCAGTGTTGGCTGCACTTGGCATTTGAATGGCTACTGTGCATTTTGAGGGGTTATTGTTTTAGAAAGCAGGGTTACCCACAAGGGCTCAAATATTCCTCAGTGGTACCAAAACCATAAATGTTGCTAGGAGTGAGCAGGGTTTTTCCACAAGGAATCATCATTAGGTTTGATAATAAATCCCTCTGGGCATCCCAGCAGATTGTGATCATGTTAGGTGAGAAACAGCTGGGTTTTTCTGGAAGAAGTTCATATGGCAAAACCTACCCTTCTCTGCATCACGATGAGTCAGACATGAATGTGCCAGATTGGTGAGTTAGGCATAGGAAAGGTTGATGGTTTAAATGTCAGCCTTGAATTCTGTAGGCTCAAGTGAGGAGAGGAGTTTGATTCAGTGCCTTAACTAGCCGACATCCTCCTCCTCCTTCTTCCTGTTCTTTTCAGCAGGTGTTCATTCCATCCTGGATTTCATTTGTGGAAGCACACATGTGTTCAAGCACACGGGCATGCAACTCATGTAAAGCAGGCACTGGTGAGGGCACATGCACCTCACACCTACACAAAGTTCCATCTGCTCTTCTGAAACGAAGGACAAAAGCTTGCAGGGGAAGGTGTCCTTGCCGTGTACTGAGAGATAGGCCTATGTTGTCAGCTGTACTATAGCATGTTTTAATAAGATTTAATCCACAAAGTCTTCTCCTTTCTAGTATTCATTTTTAATTGGGGGAAGGAGATGGGACTCACAAGTGGACTTCATAAATAAGCCTAATAGCTTTCATCTAAACCAGTTCCTTCTTCTAACTTGCTTTCTCAATGGTTCCGCCATTCATGGAATCACCAAGACTAGTTATCTTTGACTCTTCCTTCTTCTTTACTTCTCATATCCAGTCAATTAACAGGTACTGTAGATTCTGCTCCCACAACATCTCCCACTTTGGTCTCCTTTTTAATACCCACTGTCAGAGCTCTAGTTACAGGCTATCGTTAACACCCACCTGGACTATTAAAATATCTTTATAGATTTTTCCATCTCCTCCAGTCCATTCTTTGTGTCAATATCAGACTAGTCTTCCTAATGGATAGATCTGGTCATGTGATTCCTCTGCTAAAAAAAATTTCATGATACCAAGTAAGACTTAATAAATGTTCAATTGATAATATTGGCAAAGAGTATAAAAGATGGAAGTAGTCACTGTTGGAGGGGCTATGGGAAGTTAAGGACAGTGACACTATTGAAGCTGTGAATTGGTCTATTCTCAAAAACAATTTGTAATTATATGAAAAAAATTACTAAACTCTTTGATCCTGCAATCCCTCTACTGGACGTATACACCCAAGGAAATGGCAATCAAAATGGAAGGCCTCATAAAACCAAAAATATTCATAGCAGCATTTTTTGTGATAACAAAACAAAGTGGTAGTACCAATGAATTGGGGAATAGTTGGGTAAACTGTGATATATTAATGTAATGAGATATTATTGCACTATAGGAAATAATGAATATGAGGGATTTAGATAAATTTGAGAAGACTTGTATGAACTGATACAGAATAAAATGGGAAGACCAGGTAAACAACAAATGACTATGATAATGTATATAAAACCAAAGAAATATGCATCTTAAATCAGGATAAATGCAATAATCAAAGATTAAATCCACAGATCAGTGGCTTATATTGCTAAGTTTTAGGCAAGGCAAGTACTTATTACATGCCAGGAAATGTGCCAAGTGTTGAAGATGCAAATGTCTCTACTCTCAAGGAGTTTACATTCTAATGAGGGGAGACAGTGTACAAAAGGGAATTGAAAAGTTGGTGATGGGTAGGTTCCCACACAGGGACATAAAGTTGGGAAAGTCAGAAGCAACAAAATTTGATCAGGCTGAATGGAGGTCCCAGGAAGAACTCATGGATTGGAGAAGAGGACCAGCATATCCGAGGGATGTTCCAGGATGAATGCATGGTGGCAAAGTCCAGAAAGTCAGAAACAGAGATGGGAGGGGAGTTTTATTTGCATATTATTTTCTTTTTATTTGACTAGTTTTCTTTGTATAGGGGAGAGTTCTAGGAGGGCCTAAAGGGAAATTACTCTGCTAAGAAAAAACAAAAAGGCATTATTAAAAAACAATTAAAAAACCTTCAGGGCCTCCAATTTCCCTCTTAGTAAAGTTCAATTTCTTTTTTTTTTTTTTTTGGCATTCAAGATCTTCAACACTCTGTCCTCTACCTACCTTTACAGCTATGTTTATGATAATGCCTAACATTTACATGCCATACTTTATGATCTGCAAAGTGCTTTAAATATATTATCATGGGGGCAGCTAGGTGGCGCAGTGGATAGAGCACCAGCCCTGGAGTCAGGAATACCTGAGTTCAAATCTGACCTCAGACACTTAACACTTACTAGCTGTGTGATCTTGGGCAAGTCACTTAACCCCAATTGCCTCACTAAAAAAAAAGATAGATAGATAGATAGATAGATAGATAGATAGATAGATAGATAGATAGATAGATAGATAGATAATCATGTATAATCCTCACAAAAGATAGAAATATAAAGATATTATCATTATGTAAGAAACAGGTAAACTGAGGCAGGACTCCCAGTCTGGTGCAAAGCAGGAAGGTCATTTTATTATGATGTTGCAAGAAAGGGCACATACTTCCAAGGAAGTTGTGCAAAGCATGCTTGTCACAGTGGGTCCTTATATTATTTCCCTAATGCAAAGATTCCCTCCTCTGTTTTACCATTGGCTGGCTACTCTGGATGCACATTCTTCATGACACTCCTACTTCATATTAACCCCAAAACATGTACCCCCACCTCAATCATACGATGCACGTCTGGTTATAATGTTAAATCTTCACCCAAGGGTGTGTTAGATACTATGCATGAGGTTTATTAAGCAAGCACAGTGCAATTTGAGGTTAACTGGGGGACACGGAGGGACTGGTTTAGGTTAGATTCCTAATCTCCCTGATTCTGAAGAGAAATTGTCCTTGTGGGACAACTTCTAACTGGACTGGGATTTTATGGCCTTAATCTGCCCTAGGCAACTGTAACTGCCGGCTCAGTAGAAGGGGGAAAAGGGAGGGGGAGAGGACAATGTATCCTGCCTACTGAGGAGGGCACATTTGATTCTTTTAACCATTTTAAAGATAGGAAAACTAAAGTTCAGAAATATTTAAGTGACTTACTTGCAACCATACCTCCTGTGTCAGAGGTAAGATTTGAATCAAGGTCTTTGCTAACTCTGGGTTGGTCCAGCACTTTTTTCTGCTATTTACTCCATCCTGTCTCTCATATCTCTCTACATTCTAGTCAAACCCAAATACTCATTGCCCCTCTATAAACTCTATACTTTTCTGTTTCTATTCCTTTGCCTACACCATGCCCTACTGCTGGAACATCTTATTTCTCTCTTTTGACTTGTTGAATTCCTATCCATCTTTTAAAACAAAACCAAAATGCCACTTCCTCCAGGAAGCTTTCCTTGGTCATCCCAGTTAATAATGATCTTCTTTCTCTCAGTCCTTGCAAAACATTTTTTGCACCTTCCTAATGCTCTTATCATGTAATATTATATATTATAGTTATCTGTGGATATGTCTTATTCCACTACTGGGTTGTGAGTTTTAGGAGGGCAGGAATTATATCTAATCTAAATTTCAATACCCCTATGCCCAGCACAGTGCCTTGCATAAAATAAGGCTTAATGGGTTTTTTAACTCAATTATTTATAAATTCATTAATGAAGTCTAGGGACATAGAAACATATCTATGGTTCTTGTGTTCTTTTTAAATTAAAGATAAATTAGATAAGTATAAGGGTGACAAGGACCTGAGCAAAGTGGCAGGAACAAAGGACAAAGTTCCTGTACTCCTCTTTGTTGCCTTCAGTGTTGACTTAAAGTTTATTAAAACTTGAAAGTAATTTACATGGCCTTGGTGCTAGCTGCCAGGGGCATGATAGGAATTGAAAGGAATCTACTTACCCCAATCTCCAAAGCCTGGGGAAATTCCCACTAAGAGGGATCAACTGGGTTGAACAAAAGTCTAGACCTGAGGGGCCCTTTTGTAATGCTGTCTGGTGTAATTATGGGTCAGTCTGGTCAACAAAAGAGCTAAAAATGTGCTAATTAGTCCTAGGCTTGTTGCCTGGGCAGTCTCAAAAAAGAGTAATATTGAGGAGCAATAAATGTCATCATTGGAAGACAGGCAGCATCAGGGCCGTAGAGGTGCAATGAATGGCATATTTGGGAGCAGAAAGGAATGATAACTACAGAGAAGGAAGTGGAGAAATACCAGTGAAGAACAGTTGATTGCTGGAAGAAGAAACTAGGAGAATTGTTCCAGCTGGGATGCAACCTTAGAAGTGTTAGCAGCAGGGGCAGCTAGGTGGCGCAGTGGATAGAGCACCGGCCCTGGAGTCAGGAGTACCTGAGTTCAAATCCGACCTCAGACATATAACACTTACTAGCTGTGTGACTCTGGGCAAGTCACTTAACCCCAACTGCCCAAGGATCACTCTTTCCCACTAGTGATGTTGGAATCTGGGAGGTTATCCTGCTTTGTAAATGGAAGTGTTTCCTGTTACCATTTACTTCACCATTCTGTCCCAATTGAAAGCTAGTCTATAGGTAGTAGTTTGTATATAGATGACATCGGGTTGTGGCTATTAAAGTTTAAACTGGCCTACACACCTTGGAAACACCTTGAGAAGAGAGAAAAGCCCATTAGCTGTGGCTGTTGCCTGATTGGTGGGACCAAGATAACTCCAGAAGTCAAGACTACCACCACCTTTCCCCACTCCCAAAGAGAACTTTCCTTTGTCAGGTGGTGTTCACTCCATCTACAATCTATAAAAGCTTTCGCCTTTCTTCTATTCCAGGAGAAATGTGCCTCAGAGAATCATGTGATTTCTAAGCCATTCTCTCCCTTCCAGAGCAGTCTTTGACTTCTTTCTTGGTCCTTTTCTTTAGCACCTAAATAAATGACTATTTTATTCTAATTGGGTTTGTGTGTGAGAGGGTGTAATTCTTTAAAAAGGAATACCTAAGAACCACCACCTCCACCTATTTTCCCGATGACAATAGAGAATTCCTGGGCAAGGGCTCAAATTATATTTGTTAAGCTAAGTTTGCCTCCAAACACCCTACACTAATCCTGGGCTATTGAGGGCTTCAAGAATCATGTGGAGCTAGTGCTACCTACACATGAAAATAAGCTCTTTTTGTAAGGATCATGTAAGTTGTTGGAAAGTATGATTCAATAACACCTGTTTTTTGGAAACAAAAAGCAAAAAGTATTGTAATGATGCTTTCCTTTCAGCCCTGAAGAATGACCCATTGGTCATACTCGAACAGTTCCCCATATATCTAGAATGGACTTCTTTCTATCTCTGTCTGCTGAAGTCCCTTGATTCCCACAATTTCTAGTCCAAATCTTGCTTCCTCCATGAAACCCTTCCTGATTTCCCCCAGGTCATAGCAATTTCTATATACTTAAATTTTTCACAGTCCTGTGGCTGAAACTCTTCTTGATACTTATAACAGTGACTTTCCTGTCCTCCACTGCTTGAAGATTAGGTATCTTACATTTTGCCCCTCCCCCAGAGTTCTCCATTACTCTTATTGTTTTGTTTGGGTTTTTTTTTTGGGGGGGTAGTGAGGGTTAAGTGACTTGCCCAGGGTCACACAGCTAGTAAGTGTCAAGTGTCTGAGGCCAGATTTGAACTCAGGTACTCCTGAATTCAGGGCTGGTGCTTTATCCACTGTGCCACCTAGCTGCCCCAAAAAGTGGACAACCACAGTATATTCTACTTGCTTCCACTATATATATATATATATATATATATACATTTTTTTTTGCGGGTCAGTGAGGGCTAAGTGACTTGCCTAGGGCCACACAGCTAGTAAATATCAGGTGTCTGAGGCTGCATTTGAACTCTGGTCTTCCTGAATCCAGGGCCAGTGCTTTATCCACTGTGACACCTAGCTGCCCCTATCTCCATTACTTTTGCAGGGTTCTAATCTCTGCCAGTGGCTCAAGCCCCAATAATTACGGAATCCCAATTTTAAACCTCACCCCAGTTCCATTTAACTATTTAACAGTCACATTAGCTCTTATAAAGGAATATTTATGGCAAAATTATAGCAAGGACAAACATACAAATGTTTCCCCTAACATTTGGGGGCATAATCCCCCCTTTACCACTTCAGTTTCTGGGGAGGAGAATAAGGTTCATAGCTTAACTCAGTTAGTCTATAGCATAGTTTCACCAAGTTCCAAGCCCAAACCTCCCCTGGGCTTGCATCCCAGCACCCTAGTTTCTCAGGGCTTCCTTGTTGGGCTGGCAGGAACTTCTGGCTGGGAATCCTGGCTCCAAAGTCACTGTCGTTTGAGCTTCCAAATACATTAATCCTATTGCCTCTACCTAGAACTGAAAAAGACAAACAAAATATACCCAAACCCCAAGTCTGTTTCTCAGGGCCACAAGGCATAAGGGAAAAGGGAAGATGGCTTTTCCCCCTTTCCCCTAGCTTAGTATATGGTATCCATGCTGCAGTGAACAATACCTTCACCTCTAGACTCCACCAGAAAGAGAGAGCAACTGTGCTTCCATCAGGCAGATTTGAAGACACTTAAGTTCTGGCTATACAGTCAGTAGAGAAAGGCTGCTCCCACGCACATGGTTAGCAAATACATAATGTCTTCTTCCAGAAGTAGGTCTTTGGCATCTACCTCATGGATGCTTCCATTTTGGGTCATCTGGGCATGTGCAAAGCCCAGTTACAACCTTATCACATTCTGTCTTGAATTATAGTAATTTGGGTACATGACTTAGGTTGCTTATCTGCTTGAATAAAGTACCCATATTGATGAGAGCACAGATTCTCTGAAACATATAAATAAGAAATGTCTTAATCACTCTATTAGACTACAAGCATCAAAAAAAAAAATTAAAAAAAGGGGCAGCTAGGTGGCACAGTGGATAGAGCACTGGCCCTGGATTCAGGAGTACCTGAGTTCAAATCCAGCCTCAGACACTTAACACTTACTAGCTGTGTGACCCTGGGCAAGTCACTTAACCCCAATTGCCTCACTAAAAAAAAAAAAAATTAGACTACAAGCATCTTAAGAGGAGGAAGTGTGTATTATTTCATATCTATAACCATAGCATAGTAGAGTGTCTTTAAGGTTAAAAGAGTTTAATAAATGTTTCATGAATTTAATTTGCTGATAGGGGATAGGAAAAAACCAAATCTTTTCCTCTACTGTTCCCCTCAGTGGGACTGCTAGGTCTGGGAATGGAAAAGAAGGAAGGACTGACTGATTCCTATACTGAGGATGAACCTTGGGAAGGAGTCTACCAATAAGTTTCAGGGAATTAGGGTGAACAGGCCTAAGTTTAATGGATTTATGGAGACTGTTCAAACCATGAGCACTAGATTGTAAGATAGTCAAGGAGAGAGAACACCTTCTTTCCTTCTCTTGTACTCCCACAGAATGTAGCATGAGGCTAAGAAGTTCTTAACCCTAATTAACTGACAGAAAGTCACATGAAAACATTTGTTTTAGCAAATATTAACAAATAACTAAGATGATTCCAAGATCTCAATGGAGTTAAGAACTTTGTGATCTTTTATAAATCTTTCTTAAATTAAAAATTTTTAAGTTCCAGTGATGCTGCACTTGCCTGTCACTCAGAGCGTGAATTGCAGACCTTGATGGATTGATTCTCCCAAGCTTGCACGGACTTTGGCCTAACCATTAATCTTAAGAAGATGAAAGTCGTGTGTCAGAGTGCTATGTCGCCTCCATTGATACACATCAGTAGCTACCAGTTGGATGTCGTAAGCCAATTCTCGTATCTTGGCTCTATTGTCAGTGACAATTTGTCACTTGATGCTGAGATCAATCAGAGGATTGGGAAAGCTACTTCAAATATGTCTAAGCTTGCCAAGCGTGTCTGGGCAAACAGTAAACTGACAAGACGAACCAAATTTGCCATCTATAGAGCATGCATCCTGAGTACCTTACTGTACGGCAGTGAAACATGGACTACGTATACTAGACAAGAGAAGAAGCTTAACAGCTTCCACATGCGCTGCCTTCAGCGCATCCTTGGCATATCTTGGTCAGATAGGATCACCAACACAGAAGTGCTCCAATGTGCGCAACTTCCAAGCATCTACACGCTACTGAAACAAAGATGGCTGTGCTGGCTTGGTCATGTGCACCACATGCAAGACGGGCACATTCCTAAAGACCTACTCTATGGCGAGTTAGCCTCAGGCCAAAGACCTGCTGGACGCCCCCAGCTTCGCTACAGAGATGTATGCAAGCGAGAGTTGAGGGCTCTGGGAACAGACATCAGCAGCTGGGAGGAGATGGCCAAGGACCGCACCTGATGGAGTTCAGTATTCAGGAGCAGCTTGCGCGCAGCTGAGATGGGCCTCCAAGCTCTGGAGGAAGAAAAACGAATGAGATGCAGGAACCAATGGGTAACAGAGAGCTCAGTTTTCCGATGTCATCGTTGCAGCAGGAGCTTCAGCTCCTGTATCGGACTGCACAGCCACACTGTGGCCTGTGGCTCTTCAAGGCGCTGATCCATGGTTGTCCGTGACTGGCAGAAGCCTACTAGACCTTATAAGATTGTTGTGAGGATCAAACAAGATGATAATTGTGAAACACTTAGCATAGTTCCTGGCATGTAGTAAGTGCTATATAGATGTTTTCCATTATTTAGTCAGCCACTTTCTCTAAGGGATACAGGAAGAGTTGTGAATTAAACTATTCCAAGTGGTGGCTAGGCAGCTAAGTGGTGCAGTGGATAGTGGGCTAGCCCTAAAGTCAGGAAGACATCTTCCTGAGTAGAAATTTGGCCTCAGACACTTACTAGCTGTGTGACCCTGGGCAAGTTATCCTTGTTTGCCTTAGTTTCCTCATCTGTAAAATGATCTGGAGAAGGAAATGGCAAATTACTCCATTATCCTTGCCAAGAAAACCCCAAATGGAGTCATGAGGAGTTAGACATAACTGAAATGACTGAACAACAACTTTCAAAACCAGGACTTTGACATCTGCCGTGTCTGGATGTTTTAAGACAGGGTACCAAATGGTTTTTCTATCCAAGATATTTACTACCTATGAAGGGTCACCTCCCCAGGCAGAAATACTCTGCCAGATGTTCACAGCCATATTGCCATCTAATGGCCAGAGAAAATGGAAGGAGCATTTCAGTAAAGATGGCTGACTAATATGATTGCCACTCATCCAGGAGTTGGTGTTACTGTATATGGAATATAGTTCCAATATTAAAAGTAATAAAAAGAGTGATATAACATGATAACTCTGAGTCAGCATGATATAGTGAGTGGATAGGATTCTGGATTTGAAGTCAGGAAGACCTAGGTTGGATTCCCACCAACTATGTGAGATTCACCAAGTCATTAATCTCCTGTACCTCAGTTTCCTTATCTGTAAAATGGGGATAATAATAAGACTTCTCTCACTGTTTTGTTATGAGAATCAAATGAAATCTTGCATATCAGGCAAAACTTAAAGGGCTATATAAATATCACCTTTTTTATTAGGGTGATAAGGAGATATCTTGCTCAGTTTGCTGAAGTCAAAGGGAAGCATCATAGTTCAGTAATATTTGAGGTACAATTACAAATTGCTTTCCATAATGCCTGGATTAATTCACAGCTCTACAAATAGTGCATTAATGCACCTATTTCCCCTCAGCCTTTCCACCATTTGTCATTCTCCTTCTTTTGTAAAGTTTGCTAATCTGGTGAGTATGAAAAAACCCCTCAAAGATGCTTCAATTTATAGCAGCCTCATCCAGTACTAGTCATTATAATTTTTTAATGAACTTTGACAATCTGATAGATGTGAGAGGAAACTTCAAATTTAATTTTCATTTCTCTAATTATTAGTGCTTTTAAGTATCTTTTCATATGGCTATTGGTAGCTTGGATTTTTGCCTCTGAAAATAAGCTGTTCATATTATTTGACAATTATCAATTAAAGAATGACTCTTATTTTTATAAATTTGAATCAGTTTCCTATTTATCTTGGAAATGAGACATTATCTAGGAAACATGCTACAAAGACCTCTTCCCTCAGTTACTGGCTTACCTTCTAAATTTAGCTGCATTGGTTTTATTTGTGCAAATTTTTTTTTATTTAGTCAAAATTATCTATTTTATCTTCTGTGATCCTCTCCATCCTTTGTTTTGTAATGAACTGTTCCCTATTAATAAATCTGAAAAGTTATTTCTTCCTTACTCCTATAATTTGATTATAATGCCACTCTTTATCTCTAAGTCATTATATCCATTTGGAGTATCTTTTTATATAGTGTAAGATGTTAGTTTATACCTAGTTTCTGCCAGATTGCTTTCCAGTTTTCCCAGGAGTTTTTTTGTTAGTGGCAAGTCTGTGCCCCAATTAGCTTAGAATTTTGGATTTATTAAACACTAGGCTACTGTTCCTGTCTACTTTTCTACATTAGATATCCAATTTGTTCTACTGATCAATCTCTCTATTAACCAATACTAAATTCTTTTTTTTAATACTAAATTGTTTTGGTGATTATTGATTTATCATTTGGTTTGTGATCTAATAGATATACTTCCTTCTTTCCATGAAATTATCTATAGTTTCTATGATTTGTTCTTTACTCCATTCATTCTTTTTTTTTTTTTTTTGGTGAGGCAATTGGGGTTAAGTGACTTGCCTAGGGTCACAGAGCTAGTAAGTGTAAAGTGTCTGAGGCCAGATTTGAACTCAGGTCCTCCTGAATCCAGGGCCGGTGCTCTATCCACTGTGCCACCTAGCTGCCCCTCCATTCATTCTTTAAGATTTTATTTAATCCTTGATGATATTTTTGTTTTGTTTTGTTTTGTTTTGTTTTAGTGAGGCAATTGGGGTTAAGCGACTTGCCCAGGCTCACACAGCTAGTGAGTATTAAGTGTCTGAGGCCGGATTTGAACTCAGGTACTCCTGAATCCAGGGCTGATGCTCTATCCACTGCGCCATCTAGCTGCCCCCTTGATAATATTTAATCATGTCTTCAGTAGCCTTTTATCAAATATGATTTTTCTTGCACTATGATTTGTAAAGTATGTGTTTAATAATTCTGCTTTTCTGCATTTGTTTGTGAGGCTTATATCCTAATACCTGATCAATTTTTGTAAAGGTGCCATGCATAGCTTAGGATTAAATATATTCCTTTCTATTCCCATTTAATAACCTCCAGATAGTTATCAGGTCTAACTTTTATAAAATTCTATTCTAGGATTTAATTTCTTTCTTATTTATTTTTTTATTTGATGTATCTATGTCTAAAAGGGGTACATTGAGGGTTCCCATTATTATAGTTTTATCATCTATTTATAATGATTTTAACTTTTCCTATACAAATTTAGATGCTATGGCATTTGGTAAACATATTTGTAATTGATTTTAGTTTTTTATGTAATTGATTTTAATTCACGATTTAATTCACTGTCTCTTTCAGCATATTGTTGTGCCCTTGTGATATTTTAATTAAATATACATTTGGCTGTTTCTTTGTCTGAGATCATGATTATAGTCCTTTCCATTTACCTCTTGGGTATGAGAGACATAATTTCCAAGCGATACATATTTCTGCTTCCTACACTGAATCAGGCCCCTCTACTTGATTCCAGATCTCTTCTTGCCTTGGGGAACAATGCCAGTTCAGTCCCCATGCTACAAAGTTGCACAAGATACCCTTCTGGCTAGACCCTGTCCCCAGTATTCACAGACCTTTCTGCCTTTTTCCCTTTGTGAACCTGTGCTGGAAAAATTATTTATTTTGAATTCCTTGGATCTTCCAAACAGGACTCAGTTTGTTATGTTTTCTAGGCCTTTGTCAAATTTTGGGAAAACTTGTGGTTACCCTAATTCCTCCTCTTCTAATATCTTAAATGGTGTACCCTCATCCCTTTTATACAAGACACTGGTATGTGTGGTCAGGATAACCCCTGGATCTACCCAAAGTTCTTGGAGAGAGTCTGGAAGAAGGGTAAGAGAAGAACACAAATAGTGGTACTTATCTCTTTATAAGAGTATTTGGGCTAGTTCCTTTTTTAATTTATGTGCAATAAATTATGTATGTGCTTATAATATGCTAAAGTGTTTGAATCTATGAATACATTAGGAGAGAGAGTGGAAGATATCTGTGGGGTGGGAATTCTTAGTCAACTATAGATAGATTTCATATCTTAATATTTTGAATAATATTCCATTTTATCCCCTAGAATACATTGAATCTAGTCAGTGAGGGATTAACACCTAAAAGCTACTTCTGAGCCAAGTTTGAAATGATGACCTACCCTGTTTAGGTAAAGGAGCCGGCAAGGAATACCCTAAGAGTTTGCAAGCTGAAGAGGTTTCTAAAGGATAGTTGGAATTTTGTAACCTATTAGAAAGAGCAACTCCCCACCCCCACTCTCTTTTTTTTTTTTTGGCGGGGCAATGGGGGTTAAGTGACTTGTCCAGGGTCACACAGCTAGTAAGTGTCAAGTGTCTGAGGCTGGATTTGAACTCAGGTACTCCTGAATCCAGGGCCGGTGCTTTATTCACTGTGCCACATAGCCGCCCCTCCCACCCCCACTCTTAATAAGAACCTCAGAGTGTCTCAAAAGGTCTAGGATAATAGTTCATGGCTAATTCAGATATTGCACTTGTTAATTTGATCTGCTTGGCTTGTTAATTAACACAGTGACACATTGTCTCCCTATATGTTTAAGGAAGGCAACAATGAACCACAAAAGTGTGATGTTACAGATGAGGAAACTAAGGCCCATAAAGATTAAATGACTTGACAAAGATCACACAATTAGCAAAGAACAGAGTTGGAATTTGAGCTTGGGTCCTTGGATTCCAATGCTGAGTTGCAGCAAGAAGAAAAATTATCATTCAACAGACATTTAAAGAATGTTTATTGTTTGCCTGGTCCTGTGATAGAACTGTAGGAGGTAAAAGAAGAAATTAGACTGAGGACAAATAACATTTCCTTCATCAGACCTCACATAGCACCTTGTACCTCTAATTGTCTTTTCATCATCTATTCTACATTATAATTATTATAGATGGATAAATGGGGCATTTATTAAACATCTCTTATATACTGGGCACTATGTTAAGTGTGAGGGCTACAAATATAAGCAAGTAAGACAGTGTTTGCCCTCAAATAACTTACATTCTTTATAAAAATAAATATTTGTTGGTATCATTTATTTTGACATTGCCTAAATTTCCCTCTGTATTCTTTCCCCCCTTCCAGAGAACTGTCTTTCATAACAAAGTCTAGTCTGTCTAAAATATCTAATGAGTGGTCGCCAATAAATTATAAGCTTTAGCAAGAGTTAGACTTTTAAGCATTTATTAAGGAAAACAAGAATTTGGTAAAGAGAGAGAGAAAGGCCTAGATTCCTATCTATTAAAGGGAGACCACATTTCTAGCTCCGCTCTCCACCAGAGTCCAAAGGAAAAAGCCCCAGAGTCCAGAGCGCCAGTCTCCTCCTTCCTCCTCCCACTCGCCCGCGTCACTTCCTTTTCCAAATAAAAGATTCCTGGTCTTGCCCTCAAAGACCTTCGAGTCATGGGTGGAACTCTTCTAAAGTAAGTCTCCAGCAGGTGGCGTCATTCCAATCGTTACAGAGGAAAAAATCAAAACTGGTCAATAATTTTTTTTTTTTTTAGTGAGGCAATTGGGGTTAAGTGACTTGCCCAGAGTCACACAGCTAGTAAGTGTTAAGTGTCTGAGGCCAGATTTGAGCTCAGGTACTCCTGACTCCATGGCTGGTGCTCTATCCACTGCGCCACCTAGCTGCCCCAATAATTTTTTTTTTAAACTGAGAATATATGTGGTATCTCGCACCTGTGGACCTTTCATCTCTACAACAGAGTAGAGGGAGGTCTTTTCTCATATCTCATCTTTGAGGCCAAGCTTGGCTTTCTTGTAATTTTGCAATGTTCACATTTAACTATTTTGTGGCTGTTGTTTTTGTCATTTCTATTTTATCATTGTATACATTGTTTTCTTGCTCTGCTTATTTCATTGTGCATCAGTCCATGTAAGTCTTTCCAAGTTTCTCGGTATTCATCATATTTGTCATTTCTTACAATAGATTAATATCGGGGCAGCTGGGTGGTGCAGTGGATAAAGCACTGGCCCTGAATTCAGGAGGACCTGAGTTCAAATCTGGCCTCAGACACTTGACACTTACTAGCTGTGTGACCCTGGGCAAGTCACTTAACCCTCATTGCCCGCAAAAACAAAAACAAAACAATAGAGTAATATTCCATGCACCAAAATTTGTTTAGCTATTCCCCAATTGATGGTGGGCATCTGCCTTATCTTCCCCCTCCCAGTTTTTTGCTACTACAAAAATTCTAATAAGGCAAGATAAAACTTAAAGGGGAACTAGAAAGGGGGAAAGCATTCAGATATTTGGTATAGAGCTGACTAGGAAATGGTATGAAGACCTGGTTCTGGACAAGATAAGGAGAAAACTTACCTATCATAACCCAGAGTCCTATGGTGGAGTCCAAAGCTGGGGTAGAGGGAAGGGAGATAAGGATGATGGTCTGAGTGCAGGTAGTATATTGATCATATTCCCTCTGCTTGGTTTTGAGTTCCTTGAGGGTATCTTAATTGACTTTATACCCATTCCATAGTGCTTTGCACATATCAGACATTTAAGAAATGATTGACAAATTAATAAATGACTGCAATTTTTTAAAAGCACATGGGCCAAAATATTACGAGAGTTTCTATGAGGGAGAGAAAACTTCTAGGAGCAGGGATCTGTAAAATTTTCTTAGAGGCATCATAGTGGAATTTTATGTAGCATCTTAGCTATGTCTTGAAGGATGTGGGTAGCATTTCAACAAGAGATGTAGGATTAGGATGTAAAAAGTAGAATGAATGGCATATAGAAAGACACAGAAGAAGGGAAGCAGAGAATAGATGTGTTCAGGGGATGCTGCTCATAAGATAGTAGTAAAATGCTTGATCTATTATTGCCAGAACAGATGAGAAAACTAAATGCTTGTGCAACATGCACAAACGAGACCCCCTTCTGGACAGGATCTGTCAGTAGGTTTATATAAATTTTTTTCTTTTTGGGGTGAGGCAATTGAGGTTAAGTGATTTGCCCAGGGTCACACAGCTAGTAAGTGTCAAGTATCTGAGGCCAGATTTGAACTCTGGTCCTCTTGAATCCAGGGTGAGTGCTTTATCCACTGTGCCACCTAGCTGCCCCCAGTTTATATAAATTTTAGAGCAGCCAAACTTACCTACCCAAACCCAGAAGCACTCTGGGTGACTTCATTCTTAAAAGGTCATGTGATCTCAACTCAATGAATCACAGAGACCAACTAGGGCAGTGGTTGTGATTGAAATGTGAATGAGCTCAGAGACTTCTTAGAGACCAGAAGCTGAGCTGAAGGAGGATTTGGCTCATAGTCCAAGAGGTCTAGTTTGCTGGTACAAGCAGGATGACTGGCTGTGGACATTTTCGAAGGGCCTTAGGAAACACTGGGAGGAAATCTGATATAGCATAGTGGAAAAAACCAGGCATTCATTCATGGGACTGCACTCAAGAAGGTTACAAGTGGTGCTGCGGTCAGTTAATTCAAGTATAAGTGTTTATTAAGTGCCTACAGTGGGCCAGACACCAAGACACAAATGAAGCATCCTGCTCTAAAAGAGTTTATATTATATTATATTGAGGGAAGTAGCAAATATGAGACAACATAAATATATGCAAAATATATCAAAGTAAATGCATGGGGCAGCTAGGTGGCGCAGTGGATAAAGTATCTACTCTGGATTCAGGAGGACCTGAGTTCAAATCCAGCCTCAGACACTTGACACTTACTAGCTGTGTGACCCTGGGCAAGTCACTCATTGCCCCCCCCACACAAAAGAACATAAATGCAGTGATTTTAGTGGGTAGCACTAGTAGCTGAGGGGATAGGAAAAGGCTTTATGTAGCACTTGAACTCTGAAGATGGCTAGGGATTCTGAGGGGCAGGGATGAGGAAGGAATGTATTTTAGGCATGGAATCTCCGTGCACAGAGACAGAAAACAGAAAATATGATGAACAACAAGTGGACCAATTTGTCCAGAATGAAAAGTGAGCAAAGGAGTATTGCATGATAAGGAGGTTGCATCCGAGTTGTAAAAGGCTTTAGAGGTCAAACAGAAGAATTTGTGATGGATCTTGGAGGTGATAGGGAGCCACCAGAGCTTATTGAACAGGGGAGTAAAATGATAAGATCTGTGCATTAGATCTTTTGCAGCTATGTGGAGGATGGATGGGAAATAGGAGAGACTTGAGGCAGGGAGACCCATTAGGAGGCTATTAGAATGGCAAGAGATGTTTAGGGCCCATTCTAGAGAAGTGGCTGCATGAATGGAGAAAAGGAGAAGAGCATGAGAGAAGTTATGGACATAAGGAATATGGAATGAGGAATAGTGAACAGCTGAGGATGACTCTGAGGTTGCAAATTTGGGTGACTAGAAGGATAATGCTGCTTTTGATAGAAAAATGGAAACTCAGAGAAGGGCTTCAGAGAAAAAAAAATGAATCCTGTTTTAGACACATCAAGTATAGGTGGCCTCAAGAACATTGAATTCAAAAGTCCAATAGGCAGTTGGTTATGCATGCCAAGGACTCAGCAGAAAGACTATGACTGAATCTCTAGTTCTGGGAATAATCTTCAGGTGATAATTGAATCTTTTGCAGCCAATGATGTCACCAAGAGAAAGAGTATGGAGAAAGAGGCTTGGGACAGAGCTAGGGGTAGGCCCACAGTTGGGGGGAAGGACATGGATAATAAAATCCAGCAAGAGAGACTAAGAAGTAACAGTCATTAATTAATGAAGAACAGTGTCATGAAAACAAACAAACAAAAAGAATTCAAGATAAGAGAGTGGTCAATAGTGTCAAATGCTACAGAGAGACTGAAAAAGATATAGATTGAGAAAACCACAACAACATTGGGTTTAGCCATTTGAAGTGTCACTGGTAACTTTGGAAAAGGCAGTTTCAGTTGAATGATGAGATCAGAAGCCAGATCACAAGAGATTGAGAAGAGGAGAGCAAGTGGAAGCAATGAGTCCAGAAAGCTTTTTCTGGGAGTTTGACTGAGAAAAAGTAGAATATAGGGTGATAGCTTGAGGAGATGGTAAGGTCAAGTGAAGCTTTTTAAAGATAGAAGAGACTTGGGCATGTTTATAGGCATCAGGAAAAAAAAACAGTAGAAAGGGAAAGATTGAAGATTAGGGAGGAGAGCATTGTGGGGTTAATCTCCATGGGATGCAATTGAGGGTACAAGTAGAGGGGCTGGTTCCAGCAATAAGGGTCACTTCTTCAACAGACATTAAAGTAAAGGAAGAGAGAATGGGGGAGGATGTCAAGGGGTTTGAAGACATAGAGTGGGAGAGGAGAGAGGGAACTTCAACAGGAAGAATGGTCTGTATCTTTTTTTCTTCAGTAAAATATAAAGTCCTTAAACAAAATATGAAGGAAAATAAGTTATGGTCTTTAATTACTTCAGTCCACAAAAGGGAGAAACAGATTAGTTGGACCATCCCCTGCTATGTGTGTGACATTCTGAGAGGCAGCCTCGTATAGGGATACATTGGGAATCATTGGGAGACCTGCGTTCAAATTTCAACTCACCACTTATCAGTCATGTGACTTCGAGGAATTAATTTCATTCCTATGAGCCCCAATTTTCCACTGGCAAAATATGGATACAGTTCTTGCCCTGTCTCTTTCATAGGACTGTTGGCAAGATCAGTTGAGGGTTATCATGTGGAAGGAAGATTGATCTTGTTCTTTTTGGCCCCAGAAGACAGAACCAGGAGCAGACAGGAAGATGGTATAAGGAAACAAATTTGGGCTTCCTGTCAGGAAAAACTTCCTAACAATGGGAGCCATCCAAAAGTAGAATGGGCTGCCTCAGAAGATGATGGTCTCCTCCTCAGAGGAAGTCTTTGAACAGAGGCTGGGTGACAAGCAGTGGGACAGACGTTAGGAGGAATTACTTCAGGGGATGGGTTGGGCCAGTTGGTCACCATGTTCTTTTCCAATTCTAAATCTTGTGATTCTGTAAATGTTAAAGTTCTTTGAAAGCCTCAAAGTGCTATATATAAGTGAATAATTATTATCTCCTCTATCCTTTAATAGTCTTTCCTAGCTGGAATTTCTCCAGTTTAAGTGAGGACCAGAATGGTACACAGTAATGTTGTTGTTATTCAGTCATGCCCAACTCTTCATGACCCCATTTGGGGTTTTCTTGGCAAAGATACTAGAAGGGACTTCAGAAGCCACTTAGTCCAACCACTTCATTTCACAGAGGAGGAAACTGAGACACTGAAAGGTGAAGTGATTTGCCCAACATCACAGAGTGGGGATTCAAATCCATGTCCTCTAAGAGAATAACCAGAATTTGACAGTTTCTGGAGAGTTCAAATTGACATACCCAGTTGACTTTTAGGACTCCAGTTTCTTAGAGAGGTTTGGGCTTGATGGTTTCTATAGTCCCCTCAAGCTCTAAATTCTATAGGAACCTATGATAAGTCAGCATTTTTGTTTTGTTTTCACAATTTTTTTTTTCGTAATTTGTTTTAGGGCTTAACCTCCAAATCTGCCTTTGCCTGAATAAGCCAATAGGCTATTAGGAAGGTTCTGACCTCACTGGACACTCCTGCAGCCTCTGGCCTCATTTGATCTAGGCAGACCCAATCTGGGCTTGTGATCAATATGGCAGAGGGGGCTGTGGAAACACTTCCTGAGACAGAGTCTTAATCCAATTGTTGTTTTTTTTTTTTTTTGGGTGAGGCAACTGGGGTTAAGTGACTTGCCCAGGGTCACCCAGCTAGTAAGTGTCAAGTGTCTAATGTTGGATTTGAACTCAGGTTCTCCTGAATCCAGGGCCGGTGCTCTATCCACTGCGCCACCTAGCTGCCCCATCTTAATCCAATTGTGCTGTAGAATATTCAAGAGGGAAATTGTCCTATGTGGCTGAAATCAGGGAATTTATTTACCAACCGGGGGAAGGGGGGGGGTGGATTTCCATGGGTTGAGGTAAGGGAAGTATAGGAAAGGGGAATGAACACAAGGGAAGTATCATGGTAGGGGGTTGCTGGGCTTGCTGCGGAGTCTGGGGTTGTTGAAATGTTGGGCTTGATAGTGCATTAGAAAAAAATAAGTTAAAGTGTATCTAGTCCCCTCACTCTCTTTCTTTGGACCAAGGCAGTAGTTGTTAAACTTTTTGGTCTCAGGACTGCTTTATACTATTAAAAATTACTGGGGGCAGCTAGGTGGCACAGTGGATAAAGCACTGGCCCTGGATTCAGGAGTACCTGAGTTCAAATCCGGCCTCAGACACTTGACACTTACTAGCTGTGTGACCCTGGGCAAGTCACTTAACCCCCATTGCTCTGCAAAAAAAAAAAAAAAAAAAATTACTGAAGACCTTCCAAAGAGCTTTTGTTTGGGTGGGTTATATTTATCAATACTTATCATATTAGAAAGTAAAACATCTTAGTATTATCAAAATAGTTTTGACCTGGTAGACTGAAAAGACCTCACCACCATCTCCACCACCCCACCCTGGGTCCTTGGAACACACTTTGAGAACCACTGGACTAAGGCATAACAGGAATTATAGCCATCTATGCTATCTGTTTAACAATGTCTGGGGATTGAAGGAATTTAGTTGAATAGAGAAATTAGTTATTCTGTCTTGGAGGGCCGTCCTACCTATGTGTGAACAGAGCCACTCTTTCCTAACTCTTTCTTTCCCTTTCCCAATTGGCATGACTTTCTATTAGTCAATATCTTCATTCTGACTTTTCAGGAAAGGTTTCTTTTGGACCTGTCCAGAAAAGGGAAAGATAGGGGTAGGGAAGGAGTTGTCTAAAGCTAACTGCTTCAGTTGGGTTCAGAGAGAAAACTTCTTACCAAGGCTCTGTCTACCTTTCTCTATGTTTAGTTCTTCTTCCCTTCCCCCAGGGGAATCTATTTCAGTCCAATTTCATGTGGCTTTATCTTTTTCCTACTTTGGGAGAGTTTAACAATATGCTTTTTTTTTTTTTTGGTGAGGCAATTGGGGTTAAGTGACTTGCCCAGGGTCACACAGCTAGTAAGTGTTAAGTGTCTGAGGCCAGATTTGAACTCAAGTACTCCTGACTCCAGGGCCAGTGCTCTATCCACTGTGCCACCTAGCTGCCCCAACAATATGCTTTTAATAAAAAAATCTCTTTTGTTTGCTTAGAGCCCCCAGTAGGGAACCCCTCAGGGAAATTTAGATAGAGGGTTCCCTTTCTCTCTCTGTGTATCCCCAGAGTAACTATATCCCCTTATTGTTTCTCTTAATCTTTCCCCAAGGACACATATATACAGAAGAGGAGAGTGAATCAATCTCTCTCTCTACCCTGCTTCTTCTCTCTGTCACTGTCTCTCACACACACAAAAGCACATGTGCACACACACACACACAGACACACAGAGATTGAACAATAAGAGAAACTGGTTTCTTTTTAAAAACACTTGGTCAATACAAAAAGCAAACTTAAAAAAAAAAGAAATAAGGAAAGGGAAGTTGACACAGTGAGAGAGCTAGGACAAAGTAGGAAAAAAAAATAGAAAACAGTCCCAACTTTCAAGAAGCTCATAGTCAAATTGAGGAGACATATGCAAACAGCTATGTACAAGAAAGAAATACAGAGGCTAAACTAGACAGTCTCAGAGGGAAGAAATTAAAATTAAGGAAGTCTAGAAAAGACTTCTCATAGAAGGTGAGACTTTAATAGAGATGAAGAGAAAATATTCTAGGAATGGGGGACAGGCAATGGAAATGTTTGGAGTTGGAAGACAGTGTGGGAGGAACAGAAAGAAGGCTGAGTGCCACTAGTTCACAGAGTGTATGGAGGGGGGTAAGATATAAGAAGACTGGACAGGTAAGAAGAGAACAGGTTATGAAAGGATTTTATATTTGATCCTGGAGGTGATAGGGCATCACTGGAGTTTATTGAATAGGGGAGTGACATGGTCAGACCTGCATTTTAATAAGATGCATTTGACATCTGAGTATGGGATGGATTGGAGTCAGGAGAGACTTGAGGCAGGGAGACTAAACAGTAGGCTTTTGTAATAGTACAGGTATGAGATAATGAGGGTCTGCACCTAGAGTCATGCCAGAGAATAGAAGGGGGCATAGACAAGACAGGCTACAAAATTAGAAATGATGAGACTTTGCAACTGATTGAATAAAGGGGTGAGAGAGAATGAGGAGTTGAAGATGACACATAGGGTACAAACTAATGTGACTGAGAGGATGATTTTACCCTCAACAGTAACAGGGGAGTTAAGAAGAGGAGATGATTTGGGGGGAAAGATGAGTTCAGTTTTAGATGTTTTGAGTTTGGGATGTCCAGTTCAAGATGTCTAATACGCAGTTGGAGATGTGAGTGGAGGTCAGGAGAGAGCTTAGGGCTGGCCATGTAGATCTGAAAATCATCTGCGTTGAGATGATTATTGAAACCATGGGAACTAAGGGTTATGTAGACAGAGATTCAGCAAAAGGGACAGGAAAGGAGCAGTCAGGCAGGTAGGAGGGGAACCAGGAGAAAGCAGTGTCATAAAAACCTGGATAGAAGAGAGTATTAAGGAAAAGAGGGACACTGTCAAAAGATGCAGAGAAATCAAGGAGGATGAGGATCGAGAAAAAACCAATAGATATTACAATTAAGAGAACATTAGTAACACTGGAGACAAGTTTCTATTGAGTAATGAGTAAAAAGCCAGACTACAAAGAATTAAGAGGAGAGTGAATAAAAATGGAGGCACCTACTGTAGATGGCCTTCTCAAGGAATTCAGCCAGAAAAGGGAGGAGAGATACACTATGATAACTGGTAAGAATAATGTTTTTAGGAGAAGGGATAAGGATAATGGGTGTTGGGTTTTTTTGAGGATAAGGAAGCATGTTTGCTTAAAGTATGGAAGTAGCTGAGTAGAACGGAATAATTGAATATTGGGAAGAGATGATAGAAGGAACACTCTGCTAGAGAAGACAGGATAGGATAGGATCCCTAGTGCAGGAGAAGGGCCACCTTTCTCTGTGAGACAGACAAAAGAGATAGTGGCACAAGGCATCTGTATGATGTGAGATAAGGGAGAGGGGAGAAGAGAGAACTCAGCAAATGGTCTCAATTTTTTCAGTTGCGAGGAAAGAGAAAAAAAGAAGCTGGAGGAGGTTTGAGGAAAGATGAAAAGGTCCAGGAAAACCACTGTGATGAGTGGGATTGTTGTTGTTCAGTCCTTTCAGTCACATCCAACTCTTCATGATTTCATGTGGGGTTTTCTTGGCAAAGATACTGGGAGAGGTTTGCCATTTCCTTATCTGGCTCATTTTACACACAAGGAAACTGAGTCAAACAGGGTTAAGTGACTTGCCCAAGTAGTAAATGTCTAAAGACCAGATCTGAACTCAGGAAGACAAGTCTTCCTGACTGCAGGTCCAGCATTCTATCTACTGCACCATCTAGCTGCCCTGGATATAGTGAGGGTTCAGTTAAGATTATGTAACATAAACTTGCAGTGGACCCAGTCAGCATGGTTTTATGTTTTTCTCCAGCTTCCTTCAGCAATATGTGAGTAGGAGTGATGACAGCAGATGGTGGGAGTAATACAAGGCTGGGATTTGGAAAGGCAAGATCTTTGATAGGATAAAGGGGAAAGGGAATTGAGAGAAGAGGACAATATAGAGTTGAACTGGTTGAGCAACATGCAGTAGGTGGCTGGAGAGGGTGCCTGTACAAAGCACAATGGAATGGTGCAGGCCATTGTATCTTTCCTGATATGATTTCTACGTTATAGCTAAGCTAACCTCTTTTGTTAACTGGACCCATGAATACCTCATTTCATCCCAATATCAAACCTGAATTAACAGGATACTAGTATCAGGGTTGCCCTTAACATTTGTCTTTTTTTCAGATAGGTACACCAATGCACTGTGGGTAGAGTGGTGAACTGGTTCTCCAATCTGGAGAGCAATTTGGAACTATGCAAACCCTTTGATCCAGTGATACTGATACTAGTTCTGTGCCCCAAAGAGATGAAAGGAAAAGGACCCATATGTACAAAATTATTTATGGTGGCTCTTTTTGTGGTGGCAAAGAATTAGAAACTGAGGAGATGTTTATCACTTGGGGAATGGCTGAACAAATTGTACTGTATGATTATTGTTTTGGGGAAAATTGGTGGGATTTTGGGGTAGGGGTGCTTAGGAATTCCTCTTTAAAGAATTACACCCTCTTGCACACAAATCCAATTAGAAACAAATAATAGTTTGTTTAGGTGCTAGGAAAAGGAAACCAAGAGAAAAATCCTTGGAATTCTCATGGGGAAAAGACATGGCACAGAGGCGTGACTTTCTGAGATACCTTTCTCCTAGAGCAGGAGATAGGCAGATACTTTTATAGAGGACTGATGGTGGTCGGATGGGATGATCATCTGACTGTGGAAAGTTCCAGCATGGGGGAGGACCATCCCCTACTGGTGGTGGCTGGGGGAAGTTGTGTGAGGGGCAGCTCTGGATCTCTCAAGCCATCTCTCCGTCCCTCACTCCACAAAGGCAGCAGCCATCCCTAATCTTATCTCTCCGAGGGGTGGGGGGACTGGAATGAACAGTGGTGGTCCTAAAGCTAACTCAGTCCCAATCAAGTGCCACTTATTTCTTCAGGTGTGTCTGTCCTTTGGGTTAGTTTCTCAAGGAGAAGGTTCTTTGATTTACCCCAGAAAACTTCTGAGGTACCCAGGTGCCCATAACATTTATGATGGAATACTGTTGTGTTGTAATAAATGATGAAGGGTGTAGTTTGAGAAAAACCTTGGAAGACTTATATGGAACTAACAAAGCGAAATGGACAGAAACAGGAGAACAATGTATATATTGATAACTACAGATTTACTGAGAACTGACTCATTCCCCACCCAGTCCCCCTACCCAGGCAAGTGAATTGCCTGGGACTGACAGTCTTTGTCAATTCTAGATTCTTGATCGACTTATGGACCTCCCCCACCTCCCACCAAGCAAACTATCCCCTCCCAATGGTTCCCCACCTTACTTCCTGGACTTTATGTTATTATGTAAAAGGGTCCACCTGCATTAAGTAGTTTCTATTTAGAGTTTAGTAGTGTCTATTCTTAACTCAGGAGCAGTTCTATGGGTTTTTTTGTTAAAAGTTTATTTACATTAAGTTCCCTTTTGTTCTGTTACCCTATAAAAACCCTGTCCTCAGTTCACATCTTTGGGTATTCCTAGCTTCTTGCTTTGTGATACCATGAGCTATAGTTCCTCTGCTCCGATTAAAGACCTTATTTTCTCCTATATTGATTGTTTCCTTAATTTACAGGTTAACAATAATAACAGCAATATTGTTATAGTAATCAACTGTGAAAGACTTAAGCAACTCTGATTATAATAATCCATTACAATTCCAAAATATTTATGAAGAAAAATTCTATCCACTTCCAGAGGGAGAATTAATGGACTCTAAGTATGGATTGAAGCATATTATTTTTTCTCTTTTTTAATTGTTTTTCCTCCTGCAGCATATTTAATGTGGAAATTTTTTGCATGACTTCATATATATAATGGATACTCTCAACGGATGGGGATAGGGAGAGAGGGAAGGAGAGAATTTAGAACTGAAAATAATTTTTAAAAATTCAAAATATGAAAAAAATTGATTTTTTAAACTTGCATTTTTTTTCACTCAAAATTGCCTTTTCTCTCTCACTCTAATCCTCCATCTCATTAAGAACATAAGAAGAACAAAGCTTCTATTAAAATATACATAGCCAAAGCAAATTCCTTCATTGGCCATGTCCAAAAACATACATGTCATCCTCCACTCTGAGAGGGTACACTTTTCCATAAGAAGGTGGGTAGTATGTTTCATCATTAGTCCTAAGGAATACTGATTCATTACCATGCTGAATAGTGTCTTTTTCTTTCGTTTGTCTTTATCATATTGCCATCATTACATAGATTGTTCTCCTGGCTCTGTTCACTTTACTCTGCATTAGTTCATATAAGTCTTCTCATATTTCTCTGAAACCATCCCCTTCATCATTTTTTATAGCTTAATAGAATTCCATATAATTTATATACCATAGGGGCAGCTAGGTGGCGCAGTGAATAGAGCACCAGCCCTGGATTCAGGAGGACCTGAGTTCAAATCCAGCCTCAGACACTTGACACTTACTAGCTGTGTGACCCTGGGCAAGTCACTTAACCCCCATTGCCACACACACAAAAAAAATAATAATTTATATACCATAACCTGTTAAGCCATTCCCCAATTTAAGGGCACCTTCTCAGGTTCCCATTTTTTACTACCTCAAAAAGAGCTATAAATATGTTTGTACATGTTTAATTACAGTTTGTTTTGCTTAGAACTGATCCCTCCTGAAATGATTAAAAATTCTGAGAGACATAGTTTCTGGGTAATTTAATAATTTTATTAATAAGGCCAGCATATTATTAATAAAAGGTCGGTCATTTAGCTGTCTCTCTTAAACCAAAAGACCACTCATGGCAGTGGGCTCACAATTTGTATGCCCTTTGAAGAGTAGGTGCTCCTGAAAAGAGCCAATCAACTCCAATTAACACAATGGGAGGTGGACTACATTAAAATTGACTTGGGGAAAATGGGGTTGGGGTAGGGGTTAGGGGTTTGGGGTCCTAAGGAATTCCCCTTTAAAGAATTATGCCCTCAGGGGCAGCTAGGTGGCACAGTGGACAGAGCACCGGCCCTGGATTCAGGAGGACCTGAGTTCAAATCTGGCCTCAGACACTTAACAATTACTAGCTGTGTGACCCTGGGCAAGTCACTTAACCCCAATTGCCTCACCAAAAAAATAAAGAATTATACCCTCTCACAAACAAAAGCAATTAGAATAAGATAGTAGTTTATTTAGGAGCAGAGGAAGGGAAGGGAAACCAAGAGAGAAATCATTGGACATCTTCTCATGGGGAGAAAGGAATAGCTCTGAGATACCAATCTCCTTGAGCAGGAGATAGGCAGGTACTTTTATAGAGGACTGATGGAGGTGATCATCTGCCTGTGGAAAGTTCCCTTAGTGAGGGAGGACCATCCCCCACTGGTGGTGGCTGGGGGAATTGGGTGAGGGGTGGTTGCAGATCTCTCAAGTCGCAGCAGCCACACCCAAACTTATCTCCCCAGGGGTGAGGGAGACTGGAATGAAGGGTGGAGGTCCCAGAGCTAGCTCAGTCTGATCTGGTTCCACTTATCTCTCTAGGTGTATCTGTCCTTTGGTTTAGTTTCTCAAGGAGAAGGTTCTTTGATGTGCCCCAGAGAACTTCTGGAGTGCTATGGGCCCATAACAAAATGAAGTTCTTGGGGTACATGATTTAGGTCACCCAAATTTTGGTCAAAGAGATCAATTTCTGTATCAACTAGATTGAAAGAAAGCGAGAATCAACATTTTACCAGACCTGTCTGAGCAAACACAATGAACAGGAATATACCCATTAGTCAAAATTTTAAATTTCTCCTGTCTCATTAGATCTTAGCCTGGGTAAACCTTTAAGAGAGATTTCCCACACTAGCTGATTTCTGGATGAGGAAGTAGAAAAGGGGAAAACTTTGGTCCTAATTCAATAATTAGTTATTAAAAACAAGAGAGAAATACTAATTTCTCATACTTAGCATAACCTCCCTTTAATTCTCCCCACTCCCTTCTCCCCATTCCCTCCTATTTCCTTGAGTGAAATGTCTTTCTGCTCCCAACCATGTATATTCTTCCTTTCTTTGATCAGTTCAGATGAAAGTAAGGTCCAAGTGTCAGCTGTTCCCCCACCCCCTTCTCCTTGTTGGTATAGTTATCTGCTTGTTAATCTTGATTATGAGAAAACATTTCGTAACCTTCCTTTCCCTTCCCCTCTCAGTGTATTCCTAATCCCCTCTCTTTCTGTTCTTCTCATTAAGACATAACAGAATGACTTCCAGGCCCTGTCTAATTAGGCTCCTTCTATGACCTCTGGATGATGATAGAGTTCAGAGGGGCACATGTATCAACTTCCCACACGAGGACGTTAGCAGTTTATCCTTGTTTTAGTCCTTTATGACTGTTTATTAGAGTTTACTTTTTTATGTTTCCCTTAACCTCTGTGTTTGAACTTCAAAGTTTCTACACAATTTTGATCTTTTTCACAAGGAATGTTTGGAAGTCTCTTATTTCAATAAAGGCCCATTTTTTTTCTTCTGTAAAATTGTACTTGGTTTTGCTGGTTAGGTTATTCTTGTAAGCCTATGTCCTTTGTCTTCTGAAATATCATATTTGAAGCTTTCTATTTCTTTGTAGTGATGGCTGCAAAATCATGTGTGTTCCTGACTGTGGCCCTTTGACACTTGAATTCTTCCTTGTTTAAATGCTTGCAGTATTTTTTCTTTGACCTAGAAGCTCTGAATTTTGGTTATAATATTCCTGGGAGCAACTTTGTGGTTTCTTTCAGAAGATATCTGATAGAATCTTTTTATTTCTACTTTGCCCTCTGGTTCTTAGAAATCTGGATAGACTTTTCAAAAAAAAATTTTTCTTGACATAGGATTTTTAAGCTCTTTTTAAAAGCTGTCATGGGGCGCAGAGCACCCCAGAATTTCTCTGGGGCACACCGAGGAATCTTCTCCTTGAGAAACTAAACCAGAGGACAGATAACGCCTAGAGGAACCAAATCGGACTGAGCTAGCTTGGGATTCCTACCCTTCATTCTGGTTTCCCTTACCCTGGGGAGATAAATTTGGGTGTGGCTGCGTCCTTTATGTCCTGAAGAGGGATCCGTAGCCACCCCTCACCCAATTCCTCTAGTCACTACTAGTGGGGGATGGTCCTCCACTCCTCACCCAATTCCCCCAGCTACCACCAGTGGGGGATGGTCCACCTTCATTAAAGGAACTTTCCACAGGCAGATGGTCCACCCCCATCAGGCCTCTATAAAAGTTTACCTTCCGGTCTCCTGTTTGAGGAGATTTGGTACCTCTGAGCCATGTGCTTTATGCCAAATCTCCCCATGAAAAGTCTAAGGATTTCTTTCATGGTTTCCCTCCCCCCCACCCTTCCCTTCCCTTGCTCCTAAATAAACTATCACCTTGTTCTAACTAAGTTTTGTGTGCAAGAGGGTGTAATTCTTTAAAGAGGAATTCCCAAGAACCCCAACCCCAACCGGTACCCCATTTCCCACCATATCAAAGTCATGACTTTCAGGCAGATCTGTTTGAAAGAGTTTGCCAGGGAGTTGGTGGTGGGGAGCTCTTTGTTCTTTTTCTTGTTACTCTTCCATTTACGAGAAGATAGCCTTGTGGCTCACATCATACTTAAGTTGGGTGAATAGCATTGCAAATTCAGAGATTGGCATGATCAGATAGCTGGGCATCTCTCAATGGTACCTGGTTGTGGGTAGGGAGTCCTCTCAATGAAACAGGGAGCAGACTCCCACTGATGGAGCATTTCGTTTAGGGGTAGCTAGAGGACTCTGACAGGGACAGGAGTTCATCAAAAGTATCAAGTCCAGAGGGCAGCTAGGTGGCGCAGTGGATAAAGCGCTGGCCCTGGATTCAGGAGGACCTGAGTTCAAATCTTACCTCAGACACTTGACACTAGCTTTGTGACCCTGGGCAAGTCATTTAACCCCCATTGCCCCGCAAAAACAAAACAAAACAAAAGTATCAAGTCCAGCCCTCCCTGGTTGTTGTTTTTTGGGGTTTTTTGTGTGTGCTTTTTTGGTTTTTTTGGTGAGGCAATTGGGGTTAAGTGACTTGCCTAGGGTCACACAGCTAGTAAACGTCAAGTGTCTGAGGCTGGATTTGAACTCAGGTCCTCCTGAATCCAGGGCCGCTGCTCTATCCACTGTACCAACTAGCTGCCCCCCTGGTTGTTGTTGACCATCCTATAGAGGTTGGACTGACAGCATAATAAAACTGAAAGTAAACTGAACCAGTGCATTCAGATCTCAGCTAGAGACTGAAGGATAGCTAATGGTGGGCAATGGCACAAGTGAATGGAGTTTTCCTGATGGGACTGGGGACGAATAGTACCCAACCAGGAACTCGTGGGTCTGGGGATGGAAATGAGGTCTCTGACTCAGTGGTTACACAGTACACTAGTGAAATCAGAGACATTAGAGAGGAAAATGAGAGTGGCAATGAGGAAGAGACTTGGGAACTTCTGACAGTAGTAAACCAATCCTGGGATTACCCTATTGCTATACCTTGGACTGGGATCTCCACCTCAGCAGTAGGTGGTGGGCCAGCTTTTTACCATAAAGGAACTTTCAAGGTTACAAGTCCAAACAGCAGTCTAATGAGTGGATGGAGCAATGGCTTCTGGGGTCATGGTCCAATGGAGTCATTGTAGAGACGCTTTCTGCCATGGTTTCATAGACTTGGGGGAGCTCTCTGATTACTTCATTTTACAGCCACCTAATGCAATTAAAGCCTCTTGACAGGCTTTTCCTTTTTAGATGACTGAGATAGAGAGCTACTCATACTTGGCCCCATAAAGATGGATTCCAGTTGCAAGTGGCTCCCCAGTAGAGGGGATAAAGTTTTTGAAGGGGATATGTTGGATAGATTGACCTGCTACACCTTATGACCAGTTTATCTTAGGGACAATTAGATCCCATTCTCTGAGTGGAACTGCATCATTGCCATATGGCAGGAGGACAGATCAACTGGTGAAATTTGAGCAGCATATTGGGGTGGCAGTTGCCATCATGGCTCGATCTCATGAGTGTTAGTGCCCTTCACGGATCACAACTCTATTAGAGACTGAGGACTCCAGCTGAAGTCCCAACACCCTACCTTTTCCATTTTCTAATGAGCCCTCATCTATGAGGATACAACTTCTGAAGAATTCCGTTTTGTTTAATTTAATGACAGCTCTATCCATTGGAATACAAAATTGGCCTTCAGTATCCATTAATCTGGAAACAGGGATGGAGGTGTTGGCAAATGTTTTCAGTGGGCTGAGCTTCAGGCTACATGGCTATCATGTGAGAGCACTTTGTAGGGTGGGACAGATAACTCCTTTATCTATACTGATTTTTGGGGAATAGCTTTGAGTCTGAAAGAGTGATCTGGACCTTAGAAAGAACAGAACTGACAATTAAGGGTTTTCCCCTTTGGGGTCAAGACCCATAGAGGAATTTTATTCCTCATCCTGCTGATGCCTCTGATCACACACAATTATTTGTGGAGCATATCAAAGCCCATCAGAGACATACTACACCCCCACCAAACTTAATAAGTAGCTTGATGCCCTTATAAGAACAACAGAGATTGAGAAATTCATTCATTATTAACCTGCTCATAGAGACAATTATTCCACCTTGCAATGGGCTTAGGACCATATGATCCCCCCAATAAAGAATGAGACAGCTACTGCTACCCAACCATTCTCATGCCAATCAGAAAACTCACTTGTGAAAGACCAGTCTGGCATGATCCCTTGGGTCTTCTGACTCATCCCCAAACAGTAAATTGATTATATTGGCTCCCTTTCACCATCTCAGGGCAAGAGATTTGCCCTTATTCTGGTTGTCACCTATTGAGGTTATGACACTGAAATGTCAGTCAAATCTGCCACAGCAGCAGGAAGCATGAAAGCTCTCACAGAATATATCCTTTCTCCTTATTGCTCCCCGCCTCAAAACACATACCATTGCTTCTCAGGGGATCTACTTTATCTAAAAGGAGGCCTGAAATGAGACCCACCCCCATAATGACATCCATTGGGTTTTCCACCTTCCATATCATGCTGAGGTAGCTGGCATTGTTGGATGTTGGGAGGATCTCTTGAAACAACAGCTTCATATCTGTGTATCTGACCATCATGATTGGGTGTCTCACTGCTCAAAGGCCATGTCCTCAATAAATCAATCCTATCCCAGGAAAGGAGAGGGCTTTCCAGCCTAGAAGTTTCCTGGTTCTGGACTCCAAGAAGATCAATCTGATAAAGATGGATTGCATTCAGACATGGGTCTGGTTGACCCCAAAAGTCTATCTTTGTTCTACTCTACACAGAGTCATTCCGAGCTCCAGGTCCCTGATCCTTTGAGGGGCTTGGTATACCCCTGGGAAAGTGGTTCAACTTCCCTCTCAATTATCAGATCTCTTCCATCAGGATGTTTTGGACAATTTTATTTTCCAAAGAGGTCTTGGGGAATTGTAGGGAGGGTACCCTGCTTTCTAATGACATGGGGGAGGTGAAACTATTTCTCCACCATTGAACTATGGTGATCTTGATTTTATATGGGAAAAAGAGATCCCTTAGCCCCCTTGGTGGTAATCTCGAATCCTACGTTGAAGTGGAGGGAGAGTCTTTACCCAGACCCTGCAGAAGGAGGGGTCAGAGCTTCATCGGAAACCACTAAAGAGGCAAAGGTTTGATAAAGACACTTATGAACCCCTAGGAAGCGGAGGTGGGGGGTTGGCGTGTGGACCAAGGAATACTGAGTGTGTGGCAATACAGGGAAAGCCTTTATATCAACTTAGATCCTGGAGCAGGTGGCATGAAAGAGACTTGTGACCTTTTAGCCACTTTACCACAGACAACTCTTATGTGGGATGAAGAATTGTCAACTTATTATCTAGACTGTGGCCCTGATGTTCCTGGAGCTGCTTCTGTTCATTGTCAGCACTTTATATCCGGAGATGGAAACTGTTACTGTGTCATCATCTGGGCAATGGTCATGTTGGATCCGGTGCTGCCCTGGCTCATCATTGTTACTGCATTGTAATGGGAGACCCACTGTGAACTGCAAAGCTCTGACATCACATGCACCATGGACTAACTTGTTGAGATCTAAGATGTAGTTCTTTCAAAGTAAAGAGGAATAGCCTGGTAACTGGCTTTTTTCTTCTCGCTCCTATGGTTTTTCCTCCTTTTTCTTTTTTCACTCTCATTATGGTGACTCCTTTGGGGGATGGAGCTGAACATTTTTGTTGCCGTTGTTTATTTTTCCCCTTTCCCCTACTTAGTATTGCTCATGCTAAGAGGACTGTCAAGTAAAAGCCCTAAAAGTATTTAAATGGTTGAAGGTCCTCTAGAATTTCCTTAGGACCTTTCCACCATATGGTGGTATGTGATAGGACTATCTAACCAACCTTTCCCTAAAACACGAGTCAGGCCCATGTCTCCCCCCTATCCTCAGTAATAGAATAAACTAGTTTTCCGTAAAGGCTTTAAGTTGTTTCTAGGACCCGATTGGCCCCTGTAGGCCAGGATGCACCTTCTCAATCACCTATGGGCATAAAAATTCCCACCCATATACATATGTCTATATCTCTCAGACTTGGTGGGTTCCTATGACCATAAGTCAACATACTCTGCCCTGATAACCAGATACATTTTCATAAGGAGTCAAAGGAAGCCACATCTATCAATGCTAAAGCAAAGTGCTACTGAGACCTTCATGATTTCTCTTGTATGCTATAGCTAAATAAACTGGGCCTCTAAATGTCTCACTATATTCCAACATCGAACCTGAACTAACTAACAGGATCCTGGTGTCAGGCCTGCCCCTAACAAAAGTTGGGAGTAGGACATTGCACATAGCATGACCTCTCTACCCTATTACTTCCTATTGAAGTTCTTCCCTTCCTTGAAGACTCAATCAAGGTGGCTTCTTTTCCATGTAAGTCTCCTCTGGTTGGCCCAGTTAAAATGACCTTCCTCTCCTCAGATTTCTCATTGCACTTTGCCCAACATCCATTTGCATTAATCCCAGCTACCAGAGTCTCTGGCTGCAAGGTGGCTTTGCATGTTCTTCTATGTGTGTGTTATCTCCCTCATTAGAATGTGAATTCCTTGAGGGCATAGACCACTATATCCCCAATATCTGGCACACGTAGGTGTTTAACAAATGCTTATTGATTGATATCAACCCTCCTATCAGGGAATTTTTATACTTGTTCTTCTCATTAAAATATCATCTCCTTTACATCAGGGTATGTGTCATGTCTATTTTTGTATGCCCAGGTCCAGCACAGTATGGCAAACATAAGAGATACAAAATAGATGTTATGATGGATTGAGAGCAATACCCCTCCTGGATCAGCTTGCTCTAATGGTGATATTTCAGGTAGCCTCCCTTCCACAAGGCTGATATGACCCTGCTCTCATCCATATGCACTTCCAGTGTCTGTGAAAAATAAGAAGAATAACATAGGAAATTCATAGGCTAGAAGTCATCTATTTCAACCCCTTCATTTGTAAGATGGGGAAACTTGAAACTTAGAGAGGTATAAGGAATTAATTGTGATTTGGGGTTTCTATGAACCCATCTTTGGCTAAAATTAGAAACCCTGGTGTGCGCCTGTGCACTCTGACCTCCTGCCAGACACCTGCACACCTACATGGGCCTGGCCAAATTATAATGAGGACAAGTCAGGTGGTCTTCAGCGTCCGGAAGCTGGCCAGCTTGAAGCTGTAGAGCTGCCTGTTAGTTTTGTCAAGCAGGGCTGCCAGCCAATCAGCTTGGGGCTGTGTGTGTGGACAGCCCTGTTTCTTGTGGGAGAGGGGGTTTCTGGGAGAGAGAAGGGAGGAGAGAACTCACTCTTGCATGCAAGAGAGGGAGAGAGATGCTAGCGGACATTCAGACCTTTGGACTTTCGGACCTTCAGACCAGGCCAGGAACACTGTGCAGCTTGCTCTCCTTGGAACTGTGGATTCTGGGTGGTGGTGAGTTTGTATTGTTGAGGTCGAAGCTAAATCTTTGGAGCTAGCTGGGCTGGAGACAGGTTAGGGGTGCCTGCGGCCTTTTTGTTCCAGAGATTTAGATTCTAATTCCCATTAATAAAATCTGTTTTATTTTTTTTGAAAAGAGGCTATTAATCTCCTTTCTTACCCCAATATTATGGTGAGCCACCCAATTAACTCTCCCCATATTAAATTTGGCCCTTACAGAGGGAAAGGGACTTGTCTCTGATAACATAAGTAAATACTGTAAAGTCAGAATTTGAACCTAAGCCACCTAACTCCAAATCCAGTGCTCTTCCTGCTGAACCAGAGCTGATTCTTATTGACCATTTTTAAGGAGCTATGAAGTGCCAGGCTTCAGGGTCTTCTGGATGGCTTTTCCCTAAATTCTGTTTCTTAGTCTTTTGAGGTCTGCTGATTCCCTTCTTTTGCTTAGACTCAGCTCACACTGGTCCTAAGGACAAGCTAAGATTTGGGCTAAGGCCCTTCTCGTGGCTCTTGCTGACCTTACCTCTGGCTACAACTTTCACTTACACAGCACCTACATCAGTTTGGGGCCCAGGGAAAGAAGAGGCTTTGGGGAAAGCCATGACTGGTTTGGGGAGGGGACAGGGAGAGAAGATAAGTAAGCCAGGTGGACCTAAGGGGAGAAGAGAAAGGGAATGTTGCTCCTTGCTAAGCTTCCTTAGGGGCCTGGAATTCAAATGTTTACCGCTGCTGCAAGCTAATGTCAAATGAACATGTCTTTTTCGGTTTCCCTGGAATCTCCCAGAACCACAATAAGGATGCAGCTTGACCTGAATGTTTCCCTGCATGCTTATGCCTCACTGGAGCTGGCCCCAGGAATCCTTTTCCCTGTAAGCACTGCATTGTCTGAAATATGATATAACTCATGCTGGCACATCCTATTAACTATTTTTTTCTTCCTCCCTCAGTACACAGGAAGGCATAAAATGCAAATGAACAAATCATAACCAGAAGTGGCTTAGCCGAGGCTTGGGGGCCGAGGAACCTACTGGGAATTTGCCTCCCCTTGCTTCCTTTTCCTCTTCCCCCCACAGTTTCTATCTGCAATGAAACTGCCCTGAAACCTTAGCCCGGAATAGACTCAGCACGGCTTTCCAAAAGGTCCACCAGACCTCAGTCTTCATAAAAGGAAGGAATTAAGAGTTTCTTCATTCCCAGTCACCACCCCCCTATCCTATGGTGCAAAGAGCCTCTCCCAATTTAAGGAGGACCTTGGGGAGTTGGGAGTCAAAAATTTGTCTTCCTTTTCCCATTCTCCCTAGTTAGCACAGTCCCTGTTTCAGTTGCTTCAATAGTCACTTTCTCCTTGTCTCTAGGAAAACTGTCTCTTGGGAAAACTCTCTTGCAAAAGGCTCTGAACTTCCTTCATAATGAAAGTATGTTATTAACAATGGCTTCTGGGGCAGCTAGGTGGCGCAGTGGATAGAGCACGGGCCCTGGAGTCAGGAGTATCTGAGTTCAAATCTGACCTCAGACACTTAACACTTACTAGCTGTGTGACCCTGGGCAAGTCACTTAACCCCAATTGCCTCACTAAAAAAACAAACAAAAAAAAAAAAACAATGGCTTCTGATTGCTTTCCCCAAGGATATGTACATATGTTAAGAAGGGAAAAGAGTAAAGAAGGACATATCATATTACCAGCTGGAAACCTGTTCATCCTTGAAGGCCTAGCTCAAATAGGCTCCTTCCAAGAAAAGGGACTGTTAACATCACTGCAATGCAGGACAGGCACATGTGCAAATACCATCAGTTTGGCTAAGATGGGGCCATCTGCCCTAGGGAAGACAGAAGACACGTTCTTCCAGGACACTGGAGGACTGGATGGAACATTCATGGACCTTCTATATTGGCCTTCCACATAGTTGTGAGGCCATTGGCCATGGAAATTCTGGTCTCTTCAAACAGCAAGAGTCAGTTTGGTTAGAGGCTTTGGCTGCATTCATGTCCAAGGGGGAAAGTGACTCCCATTCACAGCAAGTGAGGTCATGTGGTAAAAGAGATTGAAGGCCTGCTTCTCCTTAAGCTATGCGGTCAGAGGAACAGGCCTGGGTCTTTGGCCTTCTTAGTCATTATTTTTTGTTCAAGGGGGAGCAAGTAGAATTTTCAATCCAGTCCAGGAGTTCAGAGACATAGAGATCTGGGAGCTAAGGAATCCAGGTCCAGTATTGCTTGAGGACTAAGGGTCCAGAGAGTCAGTCCAGCAGAAATAGCATGGCCCTGCCAGCTTTGGACTGAGCTAAATTGTGAGTCTAATCTCCCCTCCCTCCAAGAGGTGAGATGTTGTAGGGAAGATCATGCCCCCCTGGTGTTGGAGGAAATGTTTATGCATTTGTTCTTGCTCTATCTTTGAAGAAATGTTTCTTTACAAAAAGCTAAGCCAATGTTAAGTGGTTAAATGGAACAAACCCCTGGGAGAGATTGCTCTTCTTATTTCATTCCTTTCCAAGCTCTCTGAACTTTCTCTACCATGACACAAAAATATCTTCATCCAGGAAGTTTATATCACCCTTGCACTTCTTACACGAGAAGCATCTTTTACCCTGTGGTGTCTTCCTCTGATTGGCTGGTTTGTCCCAGAAGTTCCATTTTAAGAGGCCTCTTAAGCCATCCATATCTTCATTCTTCTTCAGTTTCCTTTTATATGTTGTCTTCCCCCATTAGAATGTAAGGGATTGGCTGATGATGAGAGAGATGAGCAGAACTAGAAGAACATTGTACACAGTAACATCAACATTGAGTGTTGATCTACTGTGATGGACTATATTCTTCTCACCAATGCAATGGCACAGAAGAGTTCCAGGGAACTCGTGATGGAAGAGGATCTCCAAATCCAGGAAAAAAAAAAAAAGAACTGCGGAGTATAGATGCTAAATGAACCATACTATTTCTTTTGTTTTTGATGCTGTTGTTTTTTTTCTATTTTGAGGTTTTCCATCATTGCTCTGATTTTTTTCTCTTATAACATGACTAATGCAGAAATAGGATTAATGTTATTATGTGTGTGTATATATATATATATATATAACCTATATCAGATTACCTGCTGTCTAGGGGAGGGGGGAGGGAGGGAGAAAAATCTGAAATTGTAAAGCTTGTAAAAACAAAGGTTGAGAACTATCTTTACATGTAACGGAAAAAAAAATACTTTATTAATTAAAAAAAAATAATGTAAGGGATTTTCTTTTTTTTTTTTTTTGGTAATATTTGTATTTCCATCATTTAGTACAGTTCCTGGCATTGACTTGACAAGGCTTTGGCTGGGACCCAGACCATTTCAGGGCCACATGACCTAAAGGGGAAGAGGGAACAGGAAAGGAGACAGTTTGAGGGCCCCTTTCCTCTTGGGGGTTGGGCATGATCTCATTGGCTGTGAGTGAAAGAGTGGTTGTTATACAGTGGTGTCTGACTTTGTGACCCGATTTGGTGTTTTCTTAACAAAGATACAGGAGTGATTTGCCATTCCCTTCTCCAGCTCATTTTACAGATGGAGAATCTGAGTTAAACAGGGTTAATTGATTTGCCCAGGATCACACAGTTAGTAAGTGTCTGAGGCTGTATTTGAACACAGAAAGATGACTCTTCCTAGCTCCACGCCTAGCTCCACCTAGGAGGCAAGAGTCCTATCAATAGCCTCAGCTTAATTTTATGCTGCTAGGGTGACAGTGGTTACTTTAGCTGCCCTATCACAGTTCCCAAGAACCAGAGAAACAGATTTTTCCATATTCCCTAACAGAGATCAAGGCCCAACACAAAGGGTCCAGGCCAACTGATAGTAAAATGAGCATTGTGTTTTCCAGGTGTTGGGAGATTGTTCCCACAAACTGCTCCCTTCCTGATGTGGTCCAAAGACCAGACTGAAGCTTTTTATAGGTGGGGCTAAGGAACATGTCTCACATATGAGAAAATGCTTCCACAGGGAAATAGATCTAGGGAATGTGAGGGAGCAAGAAGGATCATAAGGACCTACTTTTTTTTTTATTGTATACAGTTGGCCCTCACTTTCTACAAACTTAGAATATGGAAATCCAATTTCAGAACCAGACTCAGACCCGGAAGAGACCTTAAAAGCCATCTAGTCCAATTATCTCATTTTGCACAGAAGAAAACAGATCTAAAGACTTGCCAATATTCACACAACTAGTTGGGGTTATACAAAAGATAAATTAAGGGATGATTGTCACTTTACAAAAGGATTCAGCACTGCATTTTACTGAACAGTTTTTCTTTCTTTTTTTTGACTCCTTTTGTTTTTGTCACATTCATTTCTGAATATATTTCTCCTCATCCTTTCCCTAATTAAAAAAAAAATGGGGGCAGCTAGGTGGCACAGTGGATAGAGCACCGGCCCTAGATTCAGGAGTACTTGAGTTCAAATCCAGCTTCAGACCCTTGACACTTACTAGCTGTGTGACCCTGGGCAAGTCACTTAACCCCAATTGCCTCACCAAAAAAACCCAACCAAACAAACAAACAAACAAAATGAACAAAAGCAGTTCAGAAAAGCCAATTTCCAAGAGCATAAATAATATTCCACACTCATAGTTTTCCACCCTCACCTCAGCCATTAAGGAAGGGAGGTTCATTTTCTCAATTTCTATCTAAGGACAAGCTTCGTCATGATAATGACAATGTTCCATTTCATTCATTTTATTCTCTTCATTTAAGTTGTAATTAAATTTAAATGTTTAAATTTTAGAGTATATCATTTATATATTTAAGTTTAAATTTATATTATTTTTATGATTCTGCTTACTTCAATGTGCATCTTGTTCATGTCTTTCCAGGCTTCTCTTAATATTTATGGTGCATATGCTCTTATTCTTTATATTCCATTATATTCATGCTCTACAATTTGTTTAGCCATGCTTCATTTGATGGGCATTTCCTTTGTTTCTAGTTTTTTGTTACTATGGAAAATGTTGCTATGAATACTTTAGTATATTTTGGACCTTTCTGTCTAGCCTTCTTGGGCCATATGCCTAACGGTGGGATATCTAGGTCAAAGAGTATGTACATTTTTGTCACTTTTGAAAACCATAATTCTAAACTGCTTTCCAGAATGGTCGGACCAATTCACAATTCCACTAGCAGTATATTAATTAGTGTGTTCATCTTTCCATGGCCCTTCCAATACTATGATTTACATTTCTCTTAGTGATTTGTGAATCTTTCATGTGCTTGTGAATAGTTTAGAATTCTCTGAGAACTGCTCATATCCTTTGACCAATTGTCCATTGAAAAATACTTCTCATACATATCTATGTCAGTCCTCTATATGACTCTCTATTTGTCAAAAAGAGAATGAAAAGCTATCAAAAGTTTTACTGAGGGGGCAGCTAGGTGGTGCAGTGGATAGAGCACCGGCCCTGGATTCAGGAGGACCTGAGTTCAAATCCAGCCTCAGACACTTAACACTTATTAGCTGTGTGACCCTGGGCAAGTCACTTAACCCTCATTTCCCTGGGAAAAAAAAAAAGTTTTCCTGAAATTTAGTTTACTTATGTCTACAACATTCCCTGATCTACCAGTATAGTAATTCTGTCAATAAAGGAAATAAAGTTACTCTGAAACGACTTGTTTACCCCAAGCCAACTCTTGGTAATCCAAGTCAACAAACATTTATTAAGCATTTACTGTATGCAAGTCTAAACACCATTGCTTCCTAGTTTCTCTAGAAATGATTTAAACATTCTTTTAAATAATAAACATTTTTATTTATAGTTTTGGGTTCCAATTTTTATTCCACCTTCCCTCCTTCCCCTCCCCCTTCCTCAAGGTGGTAAGCAATCAGATATGGGTTATATATGTATGATTATGTCAAATTATATGTCAATATATAACCTATATCAGATTATTCGCTATCTTGGGGAGGGGGGAGAGAGGGAAGAGAGGGAGAAAAATTTGAAACTAGAAATCTTATAAAAACAAATGTTGAAAAAAAAAAATGTTGAGGGGGCAGCTAGGTGGCTCAGTGGATAGAGCACCGGCCCTGGATTCAGGAGTACCTGAGTTCAAATCCGGCCTCAGACACTTAACACTTACTAGCTGTGTGACCCTGGGCAAGTCACTTAACCCCAATTGCCTCACTTAAAAAAAAAAAAAACCCAAATGTTGAAAACTATCTCTAAATGTAACTGGAAAATAATAAAATACTTTTGTAATTGTTCAAATTATATGTCAAAATTTCAAGGATCTGTCATTTTGTTGGCACAAATTTCCCTTCATTTGACATAGATGGAAAGCCCTTCCTGTCAGAGTAGATAGTTTTATGAGTATTTGTAGCTGAAGAATTCCTCATCTGGTGGCCAAATCTCTGGAGATGAACCTTTTTGAACTTAGTGAATTAGGATGGTCCTCCAAGGGTAGATGCAGGCTAGTCCTGGCTTGTCCTGGAAGGCTTTCCAACTTGGTAGGACCTACTAGAACTTGATCTCCCCTGGAAGGGCCAACTCTGTACCCTAATGAGGCCACTTAATTTCAGTGTTAATGCTAGTAACCCAAAACTGTGCTCCTATTGAGATTGTAAAGAAATTTAAAATTGATTGGAAGATTGTTTGGAAGAAAGATCCTAAGGAGGAAGGAGAGGTTTTAGGGTTCTCATTGGAGGGGGACAGTAGCATTTTAACTAGACTTGGTAAAAAGTTGTTGGTGTGATAATGTGCCAAGGACTACTGAATCTTGAGTGAGCTTTAGAGTTCAGGGACTTGAAAAGGTACTTTGGGCATACCTTATGATGTTATTCCTCATGAATATGACTGCCATAATCATTGACATGATGGTACAGTTAAATACTATTACTCAGCATTCAAAACTTTCAGAAGGAGCAAAAGAACAAAATATCAAGTACTTTCCCAGCATCTGAAACAAGATGGGTACAGAGGGTGGGACAGAAGGAGTTGCAGGAAGGAGTATAGCTAGCACCTCACCACAATTACTCCACAAAGACCTAGACAATGCACCAGAGTCATGATTGGGAAATCTAAGGAAAAATTACAGTGAGTAGTTGTTCCAGTCCGGGTTGGAACAGAGAAACAAAAAGAGAGCTTTTCAGACACTGGAGGAGGGCTCTAGCCAGGAGGACACCATGCAAAGCACTTTAATACAGCGACTAAGTGAGGGCCTTGGCTTTATACCAAGGCAAGAAGAAGTCAGAGACCCACACAGAGTCCCAAGATTTTGTAGGAAAAAGGAACAGGTATCAACCGGCAGTTCTATCCTACACTAACCAGTCACACATCCAAGGTGTACTGAGGAGGTGATGTACATCTAAGAGTGGCATTCCAGGACAGGGAATGGTCATGAGCCCTAGAATACCAGTTCAAAAGCAAGCCGGTGCTATGTGGCTGAGACCCAAGGAGAAGAGTGGGGACTCAGTTCTAGCCTCCAGCCAAATCTAAAGCCCATAGTGGAATAGCCAGGATAGGAATCACAGACCAAAGCAGAGTCTGAAGTTCTGTCTTTCGGATTCAGAAGAGCTTTCTAGATGGCTGATAGTGGATATCCAGCCAAACCTAGGTTAGGAACTTGAAGAGCTCAGACCAGGAGGGCAATGATCAGATATTGCTGTGGATCAGACCACCTTGGGAACACTGAAAGCATCAACCTGAGATATTGCTGGGATCCTTGAATAACACAACATTCAAAAATCCAATAAAGTAACAGAAGGACAAGATAGACACAAGATCAGACCAGACATTGTCTCCTGAAGTGCACAGGTCCAAGAAATAAAATCACTTTTGAAGTCAAGAAGTAAACTGGAAGACTAAGAAAACAAAAAATAATCCCATCATAAAGAGTTATTGTGGTAACAGACTTAGAACACAATCCCAGAAGAGAATGACTCCAAAATACCTATAGGCAAAGCTTCAAAGAAAGACAAAGCTTCTTCCTGAAAGAGATAAAGCAGGAGGTGTTTTGTTTTGTTTTGTTTTGTTTTGGGGGGAAGGTTAGAGTTAAAATTATTTTAAAAATCAAATGATACCTGGGGGCAGCTAGGTGGTGTAATGGATAAAACACCAGCCTTGGATTCAGGAGGACCTGAGTTCAAATCCGGCCTCAGACACTTGACACTTACTAGCTGTGTGACCCTGGGCAAGTCACTTAACCCCCATTGCCCTACAAAACAAAATAAAATCAAATGATACCATTAATGGAACAAAATTGGAAAAGAAATTAAATCAATGGAAGAAAGAATTGGTGGGACAGCTAGGTGACACAGTGGATAAAGCACCAGCCCTGGATTCAGGAGGACCTTAGTTCAAATCCAGTCTCAGGGGCAGCTAGGTGGCGCAGTGGATAGAGCACCAGCCCTGGATTCAGGAGGACCTGAGTTCAAATCTGACCTTGGACACTTAACACTTACTAGCTGTGTGACCCTGGGCAAGTCACTTAACCCCAATTGCCTCACCAAAAACAAAACAAAACAAAATCAAATCTGGTCTCAGACACTTGATACTTACTAGCCGTGTGACCCTGGGCAAGTCACTTAACCCTCATTGCCCCACAAAAAAAATAAACATTGGAAAGTTAATTAACAGCTGGAAACAAGAAATGCTCATTCATATCCAAGAAACAGACTCATTAAAAATTAGAATTGACCAAAACAAAGATAATGACTCTGAGACAAAAAAAAGAAAAATTAAAGCAAAATCAAAAGACTGCCAATAGTTAGCTGGTGCAATGGATAGAACACTGAACCTAAATTGGGAAAACATGAATACAACTTCAAAAACTTACTAAATATATGACTATGGGTGATTCACTTGACCTCAGCCTCAGTTTCCTCATCTGTAAAATGGGGGTGATAATAGCACTACCTCCCAGAATTGTTGTGAGGATAAAATAAGATAAAATTAGTAAAACACTATGCACACTTTAAAGTGCTATATAAATACTGGTTGTTATTATTATTAAAGAGAAGGAAAAATATAAAAAGCAAGGATGAAAGCTAACATATAATTAATAATTACTCTTGAATGCCAATGGGATAGATTCACCCATAAAATGAAAGAGGAAAGTAGAATGGATTAGAAAACAAATCTAACTATATATTGTTTATAAGAAACAAACTTGAAGCAAAAAGATTCAAACTGGGTTAAAGGGCTAGAATAAAATCTACTATGCCTCAGCTGAATTTTTCAAAATTTGGTTTTCTTAGTGATCATGACCTCAGACAAAGGAATAGCCAAAATAGACAATTAAAAGAAATAAACAGGGGCGGCTAGATAGCACAGTGGATAAAGCACCGGCCCTGGATTCGGGAGTACCTGAGTTCAAATCTGGCCTCAGACACTTGACACTTACTAGCTGTGTGACCCTGGGCAAGTCACTTAACCCCTGTTGCCCCGCAAAAATAAATAAATAAATAATAATAAACAAGAAAACTACATTTTGCTGAAAAGTACCACAGACAATGTATTAATATCAATAATAAATATAGGTGGACCAAATGGATTAACATCTAAATACTTAAAGGAAAAGTTAAATAAGTTACAGGGGAAAATAGACAATAAAACTATAATAACAGGGGATTTCAATTTATCCCTTTCACACCTAGATGAATGTAACCAAAAAATAAGCAAGAAAGAAGTTAAGGATTTAATAGAATTTTAGAAAAGTTAAATATGATAGCCTTCTACAGATTATTGAATAATAATAGAAAAAAGTATACATATTCATGGAACTTTTACAAAAATTGGCCATGTATTAAGATATTAAAATCTCATAAATGAAGAAAAGAAAATATATTAAACAAATTTTATAGGCCACAGTGTAATAAAAATATATTCAATAAAGTGCTACTAAAGAAAAGATTAAAAATTAATTAAAGACTAAATAACTTAATCCTAAAGAATGGGTGGGTCAAAGTACAGATTATAAAAACAATCATTAATTGCATTAAAAATAATGATAGCAGGGGCAGCTAGGTGGCGCAGTGGACAGAGCACCGTCCCTGGAGTTAGGAATACCTTAGTTCAAATCCAGCCTCAGACACTTGACACTTACTAGCTGTGTGACCCTGGGCAAGTCATTTAACCCCAATTGCCTCACTAAAAAAAAAAAAATAATAATAATGATAGCAATTTGAGATCATACTAAAATCTTTAGGCTGCAGCTAGCCAAAGCAATCCTTAAAGAAAATTTATATTTCTAGACACACAATAAGAGAGAAAGATCAATTTAAAAATCAATAAAAGCTAATAAGTTAAAGAGTTCAAATTAAAGTCCAAACTAGAAATCATAAAAATAAAAAAGATTAACAAAATTGAAAATAAAAATTTTAATTCACTTATTAAATAAAACTAGGAGCTGTTTTTAAGAGAAGAAAACAATAATGTAATATCAGCTAACTTGATTTAAAAAAAAGAAAACAAAACCAAATTACTAGTATCAAAAATGAAAAAGGTGAATTCACAACAAATAAAGAAGAAATAAAGGAAAATATCAGAAACAATTTTGCCCAATTATATGCCAATAATCTAAATGGCAATCTAAAGGAAATAGATGAATATTTAGAGAATATTCAGATTGACAAATGAGAAATAAAGGAATTAATTCAATCTCAGAAAAAGAAATCACTGCAAACTGCAAACAAACAAACAAACAAAAAAAAACCTGACACCAGATGGATTTAAAAGCAAATTCTATTCAAAGAGCAATGAATTCCAACATTACATAAAGTTTTGAGGGGAAAATAGGAAAAAGAAGGGATCCTATCAAATTACTTATATGAGATAAATATGATTTTGATATCTAAACCATAGTGAAAACAGAGAAAAAATACTATGGACCAATATCCTTAATGAACTTTGATGCAAAAAATTTAAATAAATTATGAGCGAGCAACATTATGAGCAACATATCACAAAGATTATATACTAAGACCAGGATTGTAGAACTGTTTCATTCTCAGGAAAACTATAAACACAATTGATCATATGAATAGTAAGAAGAACAAAGATCATATGAATATGTCAACAGATGCAGAAAAAGATTTTAAGAAGGTTCAATATTCATTTATAAAAAACTAAAAAGCATAGGGATAAAGAGATTTTTCTCTTAGATAGATATTATGATAAAAATATCTATCTAAAACCGAAAGTCAATATTATGTGAAATGGGGTTAAACAAGAGGCCCTTCTAATAATAATATTAGAGTAAAGCAAGGATGTCCTTTATTATCTAATTATTATTCAATATGGTGTTAGAAATGCTAGCTATATCAATAATACAAGAAAAAGAAGTAGAGGGAATAAACATAGGCAAATAGGAAGCAAAATCAAAACTTTTTGCAGATATTGCAAGGAAGCTCCACCATGAGGATAAAACATGTGATTTAGAAACCATGTGACTTTAGCGTCCAGAAGTTACATCTATAGAACCACCTGTGGGACCTGTCAATCAGAGCTACTAGCCAATTAGTTTGGAGCTGTGTGTGTGTGGATGGCCCTGTTTCTGGTTTCTTAGGAGGCTTCTGGGAGAAGCTGAGGAGCATGGGCCTTTTGGTAGGAGACTTCAGTAGGGGAGCAAGAGACAGGGAGGATAGGGAGAGCAAGCAAAATTTCATACTTGATCTATGTGTTTCTCTTTACTAACCCCTAAAATACTATATTTTTTGGGGGGGGGGGGTGAGGCAATTGGGGTTAAGTGACTTGCCCAGGGTCACACAGCTAGCAAGTGTTAAGTGTCTGAGGCCGGATTTGAACTCAGGTACTCCTGACTCCAGGGCCGGTGCTCTATCCACTGCGCCACCTAGCTACCACCTCCTAATATACTTTAATAAACACTTAATGCCCAAAGATTGGTGCTATATGTTTTCTAATTTAAGGTGACCACTCATTAGATTTTAGACACCATAGCTAGAATTTTAGCCCCTTACAGTAGTTACATGCCAACACACATGCATGCCTACATAATTTTTAAACTTTATAATAGCAGGAAATGACTATATAATAGAAGGAAGATCTGTTTTATTGAATATTCATCAAAAGGTGATTATTTTGTTTGCCTTTTAAGGAAGATTTAGAAATTATTTCTATTTTTATTATACTATTATATTATATTCATATGTTTATTAACTCAAAAGCAGATGCTGACTTATTGAATTTTTAGCTATTTTACAATTTCTTTGAATGTGTCTTATGCGGATTTCCATGAGTTTAATTGTATAGTCCCATTGCGATGTTTAAAATGTTTTGTTTTATAGGAACAGTTAATTAAAATAAAAATACTGGGATTAGCGGTGGGAAAAATCACTGGATTTAGACTCAGGATAACTGTATTTGAAACCTGGCTCTGCTACACATGATCTGTGTGACATTCGACAAGTGTTTTCTTGTCCCGCGGTCTCAGTTTCTTTATCTGTAAAACAGGCATCATTGGAGAATCAAATGAGATCATAGTTGGAAAGGGAAGCACTTTGTAAAGTGTAAAGCACTATGGAAATGTTAGTTGTTGTAGTTGTTGTTGTTATTATTGGAATTTGAGAGTAAGCCGGAGCACACGTGAGACAGGATCAGGGTTTCCTTGATGCAACTTTTTTTTCTCCTTCCCACAATATGAGGAGACTTTTCCTAAAAGAAGACAAAGTCATTTCTGGGCCCTGGCTTTCCTGATGCATCTTCCTGGTCATCTAAAGGTATAAAAGGCCCCGGCCCTATGGAGTCTAGGTCACTTGGACATGGTGGATTTCTGAAGTCCATGTGAGTTACCTGATATATTACCATATGGAGATGAGGGGGGCCTAGATCAGAGGAGCTAAGTACTACTGTAAACTTGTTGCATATCCTTGCTCTGTTACAGCAAAGTAAACCTTCTTGTGTTCAATGTTTATTGATTTATGAGCGCCACATTTCTTCCTAACATCAGCCTGAATGAAGAGAGTTCTGGTGTTATGGTGAGCCTCTGACAACATGGCTCTCCCCACATAAGCCCAGATCCATAAGAGAATATAGAGGGGGGCAGCTAGATGGCTAGATGGTTCAATATCACACTGCCTCCTCCCCACCCATCATCATTAAGTGGTTTGATCAAGGTCACATAGCTAATAAGTAGCAGAGCAAGGACTTGATTTCCAGTATAGTCAATGTTTTTTATACTATGTCAGGCTGCCTTATAAAGCCTACTTGTTCTTCAAGGATACCTCCCATAGGAAGCCTTCCCTACTACAATCCACACCTACAATTTCTCTCTGTCCTGAATTCCTACTGTGCTTATAGACGGAATCAATGAATACATATTGTTTTCTTTCAAGTGTGAATCATGTCTCCACAGCTAGACTATTAACTCCATGAGGACAGAGAATCTATATTTCCATCTCTTCTACAGAGTATCCTTATTTCAGAGAGGGGCAAATAAATGGACCTAGAATTGAACAGGAGGAGAGCAAGTTAAATATGACTTTATGAATAGCAAAGTTATTTTAGTGACACATCCTTCTTCTTCTTCTTCTTCTTCTTCTTCTTCTTCTTCTTCTTCTTTGGTGAGGCAATTGGGGTTAAGTGACTTGCCCAGGGTCACACAGCTAGTAAGTGTTAAATGTCTGAGGCTGGATTTGAGCTCAGGTCCTCCTGAATCCAGGGCCAGTGCTCTATCCACTGTGCCACTTAGCTACCCCATGACCCATCCTTCTTGATCTCCCTGTCCCATTTGACATTACTAAATACCTTTTCCACCCTGGACTTTCATGGACTGCTCCCCAAATATGGGTACACCAGGCTATGGCCTGAGTCTTTTTCTTTTCTCCCTCTATATTCTCTTTTTTTTCTTTTTCTTTCCTTTTTTTTTTTTTTTTTTTTGGTGAGGCAATTGGGGTTAAGTGACTTGCCCAGGGTCACACAGCTAGTAAGTGCTAAGTGTCTGAGGTCGGGTTTGAACTCAGGTACTCCTGAATCCAGGGCCGGTACTCTATCCACTGCGCCATCTAGCTGCCCCCCTCTATATTCTCTTAGTGACCTCATCAACTTTTATAGGTTCAGTTATCCTCCCTATGCAAATGATTCCCAGATCTATATATTATAACACGATATCTAGGGATACTTTCCTAATCCCAATTTGTGATAGAAGTCTAGGTCCAGCTATTAAAACATCTACTAGAAACCCTCAGAACTCTAGGATTAACCCTGGATACGAAGTTGAGATTCTAGAGCACTGGCTCATAAGCTCCCACCAGTGTTCTTCCCATCATGATTATCAGTTGAGATCAACTACTTGACCAAATTTAATTGGCTTTTAGAAAAGAGTATTTACTGAGGTAAAAATAGTTGATACAAAACATTCCACCAAAAGTTTGTGACACACTCCTCACCGGTAAATACTGATTTCAGGGCTCAAACTTAGAGAGCACATGTACCAAAGAGGTAATTCACAGCTCCCAGAAGGCCCTTTGTTGTAGTGCTCCAGACATTCCCTTTGAAATTCTGCTAGGCTGGGCTCCCATTTACAAACTTTATAGGTAGAAAATTCTTCTTCATTTTTAACCAAACTCAGTGCTTAGTGCTGAAATATTAAATTCTTCCTTTTTGCTCTGTACTCAATGGAAAGGGGAGCTGAAACTCCATTCAACTTTGTGCCTTTTCAGGGCCAAATCCCAGCTTGTTCTAATAAAACAACATGATTCCATGTCCCAACTCTACCATTTACATGAGTAAAATGGGAGATTTTAGGCAATCCATCTCACTTCTCTTGGCCTAAGTTCCCCTCTCTATAAAGGATTATATTTTTTAGTACTGAAACAGACTTTAGCAGCCATCTGGTCCAATCCTCTCATTTTACACATGAGGAAACTGAGGCTGAGAGAGTTTAAACAACTTGCCAGAGCAAAGTCACACAGATAGTGAATGGTATGGGTCTTCTATCTCAAAATCCGAAGTTCTTTCCACTGTAGCACACTATTGTGTAGGCTCTATTAGCTCTGTTTTAAGATTCTGTCATTTGTGGGTTCATTAGGGTAGGAGGAAAGGGGAGAAGGCTGAGGATGTGGGTGGAAGGAATGCTTCTTGCAGCAGCACAGCACAAATGCATTCTACCAGTTTCATGGTACCTGAATCACCTAGGCATAGTGAAGCATGCTGCTCCAGAGAGCTTGAGGCTACATCACTTCAGGTCCACACATGTCCCCCAGGAGCCAGCTCTTGGGATCAGAAACATCTTTCCCCCAGGGGATAGAGCATGCTTCAAGATGTAGTCCTCCAGATGTGGCCTCATTTCATTGAGATGGAAATGAATGGAGGGAATCAAAGCTTCTGATCTCTATGCCAGACACATACCCCTAGAAAATTATCCACCTGCAGGGCAAACGGTTCCAGAAATCTGAAACTTCTGGCTTCTCTTGAGTCAGGTGGCAAAACTAGAGAGACAGAGAGGGCTAATACCTTGTAACTCCATCTACAGCAGCTTGTGGGCATCCCAGCCCTGAAAGCTAGCACAACTTTAGACAAGCACAGTTAGCATTCTTTTTGGGGGGAGGGGGGAGTTTTCCCCAAGGGAGGGCATGGAGCCAATCCCTATTGCCACATTTCTTATCTCACCAGATCTCTTAGACAAGGGTTGGGTATCCACTAGGCTGAGCCATTGATTAAGGATATGCTGTGGCCTGGGACACCTATTCTTTTCTTTTGAATTTTCTTTTTTTCTTTTTTGGAAAATTAGGCTTCAATCTGCATTCAGATTTCACAATTCTTTTTCTGGCTGTGGAGAACATTTTCCACCATCAGTCTTTTGGTATTGTCTTGGATCATTGTATTGCTGAGAAGAGTTAAGTCTATTACAGTTGGTCATCACACAACGTACTGTGTACAATGTTCTCTCGGTTCTACTCATTTCACTCAGCAACAATTCATGTAAGTCTTTCCAAGTTTTTCTGAAATCCATCTGCTTATCATTTCTTATAGCACAATAGTACTCCATTGCATTCATATACTACAACTTGTTTAGCCATTCCCTAATTGATGGGCATCCCCTGAATTTCCAATTCCTTGCCACCACAAAAAGAACAGCTATAAATATTTTTGTAGATGTGGGTCATTTTCCTTTTTTTATGATCTCTTTGGGATATAGACCTAGTAGTGACACCCATTCTTTTCCTCCTCCTAGGAATCTTCGTACCTGCTGCCTTGTCTGAGAACTAACTGACTTGCCAAGCTCCCTGAACTGCCATATGCAGAAGGTTCTCTCTTGTTTGGAGGACCCTCTCAGCCTTGCCCTGCCTGATCCATGGTTTCTTGTGGAAACCACCACAAGACACCAAATCACAAAATGATTGAAGAGTTGCCTGGAGTCTAGCACCTCAGGCTCTGTTAGTAAGAAATAGAAGCTCCTAGTTAAGGATTGCAACCTCAGCCACTGTCAGGTTTTTCCTATTGATAAATTTCTTTTTTTTTAATCATAAAAGAATTTTATTATTTCCCAGTTCTATGTAAAAATAGTTTTCAACATTTGTTTTCATATGATTTTTAGTTTAATAAAAAAAAAATTTTCTCCCTCCATTCCCTCCCCCCTCCCCAAGACAGAAAGCAATCTGATATAGGTTATATATGTACAATCACATTAAACATATTTCTGCATTAGTCATACTGTGAAAGAAGAATCAGAACAAAAGGGAAAAACCTCAAAGAAGAAAAAAACAACAACAAAAATAGAAACAGTATGGTTCAATCTGCATTCAGACTCCACAGTTCTTTTTTCTGGATGCAGAGAATATTTTCCATCATGAGTTCTTTGGAATTGTCTTGGATCATTGCACTGCTGAGAAGAGCCAAGTTTATCACAGTTGATCATCACACTGTATTGATAAATTTCAAAATAACTAAGCCCATATCTCCTCCTCCTGGGGAAAAATTGTTTTTCCTTCAATGTTCACTTAAATTCCATGAGCTAGGGGCAGCTAGGTGGCGCCGTGAATAGAGCACCGGCCCTGGAGTCAGGAGGACCTGAGTTCAAATCCAGCCTCAGACACTTAATACTTACTGGCTGTGTGACTCTGGGCAAGTCACTTAACCCCAATTGCCTCGCCAAAAAAAAAATAATAATAATAAAAATAATAATAAATTCCATGAGCTGATTATCAAAGAAAGAGCACTGAACTAAAATTTAAGCTCCTCTTTTGGGCATTCAAGGCCCTTACCACCCTCACTTTTCAATGTTACCTGGAGATCAGTATCATGTTGAAGGCATTGGCTAGAGTGGCTACTCTCATTCCTAGGATATTTATAGGAATTCAAAGTATTTCTCCTTAACTCACTATAGAGACAGAATGGTGTAGTGGAGAGAACCAGCCTGGATCGGGAAGACCTGACTTTGTCTCTAGCCTCTGAGGTTTGCTAAGTGTGTGAGCATGGCTAGGTCATTTACCTTCTCTGAAGCTAAAAATGCATTTTAGCACCTACCTTCCAGAGGTGTTGTGAGACTCGGATGAGACAATGTATGTCTTCAGATGTTAAAGGTTTTTTGTGCATTATGGGGAAGTGGGGACTAGACGAAGGAAGCCTGGGATGAAATACCATAGAGATAAGCATGGGGAATCATAGGAGAAGACTACCAAGAGGGAGAAAGAGTCAGAAATCCTTCAACCTGGATCAGAAGTGGAAGGAATCTTAGAGATAATCTGGTCCAGACCTTTCATTTTACAGAGGAAGAAACTGAGGCTCAGGGAAGGAAAGGGGCTTGATGAAGATCACACAATTATCAAAACCAGGACCTCTAATTCCAGATGATGGACTTTGTCACTTTGCTACATACCTCAAGTTATGTATATATATAAAAGTGTGGACACCAACCCAGAGGGAGTTGAATTCAATTGAAATGCTGCTGAATTCAAAGTTGTTCCCAATACTTCGAACACTTTCCTCCCCTAATCTTCTCACCTAATATCTTCTAATAAAATCCTTTTTTTTTTTTTTTTGGTAAGACAATTGGGGTTAAGTGACTTGCCCAACATCACAAAGCTAGTAAATGTCAAGTGTCTGAGGCCGAATTTGGACTCAGGTCCTCCTGACTCCAGGGCCAGTGCTCTATCCACTGCACCACCTAGCTGTCCCATAAAATCTTACCCATCTTTCAAAATGTAATTTAAATGCTACTTTTTCCATGAGGGCTTTTTCCCTGATCCCTCCCTTCTATCCCTTACAAAAGGGATATGAGTCAGTACTTCCTCAGAATGACTTTGTTCCTACCTCTCCTAAGCATTTTTCACATTTTGCCTTGTTCTGTAGTGATATCTTAGTCATCTCCATCTCCCTTTCAGCTCTGAAATCAGGGGTCTGCCCACATTAAGTGTTAATTAAGTGTTTATTGAATGAAGGTTCAGTGAATGCAGTTGAAATTCCAGGACACTAAGTGGACCAAGAATGGGACTGCCTCCTACTTCCTGTACACTTTATCTCCACATCAAGGGAAGATCAATGTTTTCTTCCTAAGTTTACTGACACCCCAGAATCTTCAGGACAAAACACTGTGTCTATACATTTATTATATCTTAATGGATTAACTCAGTAAAAAAATCAAGAAGAATGTTATTAATATAACATAGCATAACATAACATAACATAACATAACATATCATAACATAACATAACATAACATAACATAACATAACATAACATAACATAACATAACATAACATAACATAACATAACATAACATAACATAACATAACACATGATTTGAAACAACAACTGGGTCCAGAGGATTAACTCCAGATAGAGAGGTGATGGATTCAGGGTGAAAGAAACTTTTAAAAAATGCCCAGGGGCAGCTAGATGGCTCAGTGGATAGAGCACCAGCCCTGGAGTCAGGAGTACCTGAGTTCAAATCCGGCCTCAGACACAACACTTATTAGCTGTGTGACCCTGGGCAAGTCACTTAACCCCAATTGCTTCACTAAAAAAAAAAAATGCCCAACTAGGGAATTTGCTTTGTTTGACTATACACATTTGTCACAAATTTCTTTTTCCTCTTCCTGCCCCCTCCCCCACCATGGAGTTGTGGGGTGGGGGGCTGTTGAAGGGCAAATTACTTGATTGAGGTTTGTCTCAGTTTCCTCATTTATATACTGGGGACAAGAATAGCACCTCTCTTACAGGGTTGTTGTGAGACTCAAAAGAGTTAACATATGCAAAGTACTTTGTAAAATTAAAGCACTATATAAATGCTAGCTTTAATTATTTTTATTATCCTATACTTAGCAAGTTGATCAAATTGGGGAATGGCTCTTAGTGATAAATCCCCAAATATTTTATAGATTCTGTATTTATTTATTTATTATTTTGTTTTGTTTTGTGGAGGTAATGAGGGTTAAGTGACTTGCCCAGGGTCACATAGCTAGTGAGTGTCAAGTGTCTGAGTTCAAATTTGAACTCAGGTCCTCCTGAACCCAGGGCCAATGCTCTATCCACTGTGCCACCCAGCTGCCCCCGATTCTGTATTTATTTTAAACAGAATTTCTCTTCCTATTGGGTTTTATTAGTATGATATAGAGGGGCAGCTAGGTGGTGCAGTGAATAAAGCACTGGCCCTGGATTCAGGAGTACTTGAGTTCAAATCCGGCCTCAGACATTTGACACTTATTGTCTGTGTGACCCTGGGAAAGTCACTTAACCCTCATTGCCCAGCCAAAAAATAAAAAAATGTTTTTAAAAGTATGATATAGAAATATTAATGATTTCTGTAGATTTATTTTATACCCTGCAACATTGCTGAAGTTATTATTTGAATTAGTTTTTTAGTTCTCTAAGTATACTACCATATCACTTGCAAAAAGTGATCATTTTGTTTCTTCTTTATCTACACTTAGTCTCAATTTCTTTTGCTTGTGTTATTGTCACATTTCTAGTACTATGTCAAATGGAGTATAGGGTGTGTTCAAGGAAGACTAGCACCTCTGGTGTGAGGGCTACTGAGTTCTTTTCAAGGTTGCTTTGGTGTTCACCTGATTCACCCAACTCTTAGCAGTGACTCCAAGAAGGTGTAGCATGCTCAGTGGCCATACTCTGGTAAACCATTTCAGCAGATGGGCTAACCCAGACTGAGGGTGACTGAGGGTTCTCAAACCCTCCAGTGAGTTGGGGGATGGGGTAAACCGCAAGCATCTAAAGACGTCCCCAGGCAAATGGGCAGATAAGAATAATTTGTTTCAACGGCCATAAAGGCAGCCAAAGCAGGTGCTATGGAGCTCCTAGAGACTGATCAGACATCAGATGCCAAGGTCATTTGCTGCATCCCAAGGCATCTTGACTTTGTCTTGCTACTGGACTTTGATGACTCTAGAAGAAAGAGTGAAGATGACAACTTCGTGCAACTATGGTTCATTTAAATCTGATTTATTTAGACTAATCAAAAGACATCATTCATACCATCTCACCATTTTTACCCACCTCTAAGTCCTGTGATGACAGGCAAGTGATGAAGCAGATGTGCATATACTAGGAACTGTAGTTACAACCCTGCACATGGGCTGCATAGGCTATAGAGTCGTTTGTGTTCTCACTGGAAGCAGCAGTGAGATCCAGCAGTCCCTGAGGTATCTGAGCAGCCTTTTTTAAAGGTCTACACTACTCACCTCCTAGTATGAGGAAGGGGCCAGAAAAGGTACCCTAAAAGTTGCCTGCTTTACCCAACCCCTATCCTGCTTATTGCAGCAAGCAGCGATCCCACCCTGCTGTCAAAACACAAAAAATGATGATCCCACTCACCATGAGTACATGAAATGTATGCACACTTATGTTCAACACAAAATCCACTAGACTTGAAAGATGAACAGCTCTTGTTGCAAGAGAACTCAGCAGGTATCTCATCCAAATAGCAGCCCTGAGTGAAACAAGGCTGGCAAATGCAGGCCTGCTTACTGAAGTTGCAGCTGTATACATGTTTTCGGGAGTAGCTGGAGTGAAGGGCAATGCTGTGAAACTGGCTTAGATTTTGTGATAAAAAAGAATCTAATCAATAAGCCTATATGCCTCCCCAAAAGAGTGAACAACAATAGGCTCATGACAATGTGATTGCAGGAAAGTACTATGCCACCAATATTAGTGTGTATGCTCCCAAGGTGATCAACCCTGATGAGGTCAAAGAAAAATTTTGTGAAGCCCTGGAGACCCTCATCATTAATGTGCCAATAGAAGACAAGCTTATAATTCTGGGTGACTTTAATGTAAGAGTAGACAGACTACCAGACATGGGAGGGAGTCCATGGGAAAAATGTAGTTAGAAACAGCAACAGCAATGGTCACTTACTACCAATGATCTCATAATCTTCTCATCACCAACATGCTCCTCCATTTATCTAAATTTTATCTAATTTACCTAAATTTAGTGGATGCACCCTTGCAGCAAACATTGGCATTTAATAGACCATGTCATTGTAAAGAGAAGAGACAGACAGGATGTGACAGTGATGACGGCAATGGATAGCACAGAGAGCTGGACTGATCATGAGCTTATCCTTTCCAAGCTAAATATTCACATTCAACAAAAACTGCAGCCCCAAGGCAAGAGGACTACCAGAAGTCAATGTTAACAGATTAGAGTGCTTCTCTAAGCATGAACACTTCATTGCTAAAGGGAGAGGTGGGGGAGGAAGGCAAGCTGAGTCAATACTTGGTTGGCAAAAGTAGAGTAGAAAAGGACTGGGCAGGGGCAGCTAGGTGGTGCAGTAGATAGAGCACTGGCCCTGGATTCAGGAGGACCTGAGTTAAAATCTGGCCTCAGACACTTGGCACTTATTAGCTGTGTGACCCTGGGCAAGTCACTTAACCCTCATTGCCCTGCATAAAAAAGAAAAGAAAAGGAGTGGGCAGCTTTAAGAGATTTGGTGTATAGTACAGCATTTACTCATCTGGGCCAGAACATTCACAAATATCAAGATTGGTTTGGAAAAAAAAATGATGGGGAAATTCAGAAACTGTTAAACAAAAAAACGAAAACTCTACAAGGTTTACCAGCAGCATAGTTCATCTATTTCTAAGAAGGCAGGGTTTAACTTCATTAAAAGTAAAGTGCAGGGGCGGCTAGGTGGCGCAGTGGATAAAGCACTGGCCCTGGATTCAGGAGTACCTGAGTTCAAATCCGGCCTCAGACACTTGACACTTACTAGCTGTGTGACCCTGGGCAAGTCACTTAACCCCCATTGCCCCCCCCACACACACACACAAAGTAAAGTGCAAACAAAGCTTAGAGATGCAGAATTCTTGGTAAGAAGGCAGATGAAATTCAGTTTTACAGTGATAGTAACAATCCAAAATGCTTTTATAATGCCCTGAAGGTGATTTATGGGTCAAAGACCTATGGGACATCTCAACTACTCAGTGCTGATGGACGAACATTGATTAGTGATAAGCCATGCTTCTGGAGAGATGGGCTGAACACTTCCACATTATTCTCAATAAATCATCAGCAATCAATGCTGAAGCCAGTGACCATATACCTCAGGCTGAAGTCAATCCCTCTCTAGCCAAATTTCCAATTGAAGAGGTTGGTTTTGAATTCTATTAGGTTCCTCTTATGTGGCAAAGGGCCTGGTGTTGATTCTTTTCCAGTTCAGATTTACAAGGCAGGAGATTCACTGTTCATACAAAAGCTGACTGAAATTTTCTAGGTTAGCTAGAAGTTATGTCCCAGGAGTTCAAGGATGCCTCCAATGTCCATCTCTATAAAGGTAAATAGGTTGTCCTGTTACAATCACAGGGGTTGGGGGAGTGTCTCTTTCTTAGTCATTGCAGGCAAGATTCTTGCCAGAGTCCTCCTTAATAGATTGATCCTTCACCTGGAAAATGGTCATCTACCTAGGAGCCAGTGTGACTTCAGACAGAGCCTCAGAATGGTCAGTATGGTATTTGCTGCCTGACAACTCCAGGAGAAATGCTAGGAGCAGAAGAGAGATCTGTACACAATGTTCATTGATCTGACCAAGGCCTTTGAGGTCTTGTGGAAAAGTATGTCCAAATTTGGTTGCCTGGAGAAATTCATAAGTATTTGGACTACTCTTATGCTTTTTCAGTCACCAATGGAGTTGAAGCAAGGTGGTGTGCTTGCTCCCATGCTTTTTAACATGATGTTAATGAAGATGAAAAGGGCAGCTATAGCACTAAGAGTAAATTATTTAACTTGAAAAGATGATAAAGAAGGGAGGGCAGAGTGGGGGAGGGGGCAGGCAGAAGCAAAACACGTTTGAGGAGGGATAGGGTGAAAGAAGATAGAAAATAGAGTAAAGATCATGGGGAGGGAATAGGATGGAGGGATACAATTAACAATAGTAACTGAAAAAAATTTTGAAGCAGAGGCAAAAGTAATGTAAGATGGTGATGATGATTGATGGATTGATGATGATGGGCTGAAGATGAGGATTGATTGATGATGAGGACTGATGATGATGTGGATTGATTGATGAAGATGAGGATTGATCGATGAGGAGGAGGATTGATTGAGGATGGTGGGGAGGAGGATTGATGGATGATGATTGATTGGTGATGACAATGACAAAACCTATGGTGCTTACCTTGCTAGGCTGTTGTGAAGGAAATTCTGTGTCAGGTATAAAGTACTATATAAATGTTATCTATTGCTGTTGCAATAATCAACCTTGTGGGTTATCATAAGGAAATCTCTCTTTAAAGTACTATATAGGGGCAGCTAGGTGGTGCAATGGATAAAGCATCAGCCCTGGATTCAGGAGGACCTGAGTTCAAATCTGGCCTCAAACACTTGACACTTACTAGCTATGTGACCCTGGGCAAGTCACTTAACCCTCATTGCCCCACAAAAAAACCCAAAAAACCCCAAACAAACAAAAAAGTACTATATAAATGTAGTTCACTATAAAAATTATGAGCAGGATGCTATCAGAAAAACCTGGAAAGACCTACATGAGCTGATGCAAAGTGAAATGTACTATATACGAAATAATGGCAATGTTCTAAGATGATCTGTTGTGAATGACTTGGTTATTTTCAGCAATGCAATGACCCAAGATAACTCTGAAGGTCTTATGAAAAATGCAATCTATCTACAGAGAGAGAACTGATGGTATCTGAATACAGATTAAAGCATAATTTTTTGGTAGTTCCTTTATCGGAAGTTTTATTTTTGTCTGTTTTCTTGCACAACCTGGCTAATGTGGAAATGTTTTGCATGACTGCTCATGTAGAGCTTATATTGAATTGCTTGAGATCTTTGGGGATGGGTGGGGAGGGAGGTAGGAAGAGAATTTGGAACACAACGTTTTTTTAAAAATTGATGTCAAAATTTGTGTTTTACATGTAATTTGGGAAAATAAAATTCTAAATAAAAAAGAAAAGATTATAATATAAGCCAATACTAAAGTCAAAGGAGAGTTAGTGCATGGTGTTTTGTTATCAGATGATTGTGCACTCAATGCAGCCTCTGAAGCTGAGACGCACCAAAATAGGAATTGATTCTCTGCTGCTTGTGTTAATTTTGGCCTAAAAATTAACACCAAAGGGGCAGCTAGGTGGCACAGTGGATAAAGCACCGGCCCTGGATTCAGGAGGACCTGAGTTCAAATCCAGCCTCAGACACTTGACACTTAATAGCTGTGTGACCCTGGGCAAGTCACTTAACCTTCATTGCCATGTGAAAGAAAGAAAGAAAGAAAGAAAGAAAGAAAGGAAGGAAGGAAGGAAGGAAGGAAGGAAGGAAGGAAGGAAGGAAGGAAGGAAGGAAGGAAGGAAGGAAAGAAAGAAAGAAAGAAAGAAAGAAAGAAAGAAAGAAAGAAAGAAAGAAAGAAAGAAAGAAAGAAAGAAAGAAAGAAATTGACACCAAAAAAAAAAAAGTTTCTCTACCAGCCAGCACTACACCAGCCATACTGTAACCACTGGTTACAGTAAATGGAGAAATTTTGAATACTGTGGATAAGTTCACTTATCTTGGTAGTATACTTTCCAGGGATGTCCACACAGATGATGAGGTTGATGCACACATTGTCAGAGCTAGTTTGGGAGGCTCTGAAGGAAAGTGTGGGAGATAGACTGCCTACCAAACTGAAGGTCTATGGAGCTGTTGTACTGACCTCATTGTTGTATGCCTATGAAACCTGGACAGTCTACCAGGAACATGCCAGGAAACTGAATTGCTTCCATATGAATTGTCTTAGGGAGATTCTGAAGATCACCTGGCAAGATCAGGTACCTGACACTGAGATCCTTTCTTCAGCTGACCTGCCAAGCATTCACACTCTACTGCAGAGAGAGCACAGCTCTGATGGGCTGACTATTGTTTGAATGTCAAACATACATTTGCCTAAAAGATGACTTTAAAGAGAACTCACTCAAGTCAGGCTCTCCCCTGATGGTCAGAAGAAGTTATACAAAGACACTCTCAAGGTTTCTCTGAAGAACTTTGAAATCGATTACATGACATGTGAGACATTGGTGAGGGACTGCCCAGCATGTCGTGTCCTCATCAAAGAAGGCACTGTCCTCTATGAGCAAGCAGAATTTCAGTAACTCAAAAGAAGCACGAGAAGCACAAATTTAGAGACCTCTCCACTCCAGATGTTCATACAGCCTTCTGAGTTCCTATTGGTCTGATCAGCCACAGCTTCAACATAGTAATGTCATTTTGGTCCTCTTCGAGAATGAAGGACAACAACCAACCAACCACATACATAAAATAAAAGTGGTAACAATGAGGGGGCAGCTAGGTGGCGCAGTGGATAAAGCACCGGCCCTGGATTCAGGAGTACCTGAGTTCAAATTCGACCTCAGACACTTGACACTTACTAGCTATGTGACCCTGGGCAAGTCACATAACCCCCATTGCCCCGCCCCCCCCCCAAAAGTGGTAACAATGGACATCTTTGTTTCACTCCAGAATTTTTTGAAAGAATTCTAGTTTAGGGGGCAGCTACCCCCCAAAAAAGAGTTCTAGTTTATCCCCATTACATATAGTGTTAGCTATTGCCTTAAGATATATACTATTTGCCTTTTTAAAGAAAAGGTCTATTTATTTCTATGTTGTTGTTTTGGGGTTTGTTTTTTTAACAGAAATGGGTGTTGGTTTTTTGGCAAAAGAGTTTTCTGCATATGATATAATCATATTAGGAAAATTTTACTTTACTATGCTTCGCATACTTTTCATCTCAGTCAAACTAGCCTGTTTGATGCTACATGACATTACCTCTCCCATCTCCTTAACCCAGCATAGGTGTCCCCATGCTGGCCCCTCCTTACCTCTGCCTTTTAAATTCTGCTTCTACAAAATCCATCCCCCCTTCTATTCATACAACCACCACCCTAATTTAGACTTTCTTTATCTCTTACCTAGACTATTATGATAATCTCCTAATTGACCTCCTTGCTTCAAGTCCTTCCCCTCTACCATCCAGCTGTCACACTAGTGCCAAAATGATTTTCCTAAAAATCAATGGCTCCCTATTGCCCCTAGCATCAATTACAAACTCCACTGACATTTAAGGCCCTTTACAATCTGTCTCCAACCTGTCTTTCCAAGGTTATTACTCACTGCTCCCCTTCATGTACTTTTCATTCCAGCCAAATTGACCCACATGACATTCCATCACCTACACCATCCCTTTGAAGTGGCCATCTTCCATAGCTGGAATGTGCTCCCTCCTCACCTCCTCCTCTTAGGATTCCTATTTTACTTTAAAGCTCAGTTCAATGCCACCTTCTACATTGAGCTTCTCTTGATCTTCCTAGCTACCGGTGCTTCCTCCCCTCAGCCTGATTGCCTTGTATATATTACATATATATGTATGTATGCACATGTAATTTATATAAACATACATGTGTATGTATATATACACCCACAAACTCTCCCTATACACACACACACACACATGTATGTATGTGTATATTTATAATTTCCTCCAATAGAGAGAGAGCTCGTTTAGGAAAAGAACTTTGATTTTTGTCTTGGTATCTCCAGCCCCTAGCTCAGTGCCTACCACATGGTGTGGACTTAACAAATGCTTATTGAATTAAATTGAATTAATCAATAGCAAAGATTATGACAGCTTTGTATAAGGAAGAGCCGAGGTATACAAAAATGGGATTGGAAAGGTTCCAAGCATCTGGAACTGAAGATGAGGTGGGACTTGGTAGCCAAGGAGGATGGTATAAAAGGAAAGAGAGGAAGGGAGGGCTCACCTGGACACTATTAGGCACAGGCACTGAAACTGAGCGGACATGTGGCAAAGAGCAGGGCTCTCACTCTGTTGTTCTTTGTTCTATGATCTGCCCCACCCCCCAACCCCCACTGCAGGTGAATGAAGTTGATATATATTATTTTAGGTCTTCATACCACTGAGAAGGAACACTTTTGCCTTTCTTTGTATCCCTAATGCTTAGCACTTAGTAGGACTCCTAATAAATTCTTTTTTGTTTGTTTTTTTGTGGGGCAATGAGGGTTAAGTGACTTGCTCAGGGTTACACAGCTAGTAAGTGTCAAGCGTCTGAGGCCGGATTTGAATTCAGGTCCTCTTGAATCCAGGGCTAGTGCTTTATCCACTGCACCACCTAGCTGCCCCCAACAAATTCTTGTTACTTCTCTTCCATCTCATCACTCCTCCCTGTTCCCCCTCCCCATCCTTTCTTGCCTCTGGGTATAATAATTTAAATGGTACAACTATGTGTGTCTGTGTGAGAGAGAGACAGACAGACAGAAACAGAGAAACAGTGTTACAGAGAGAGAGAGATGGGGGAAAACTCCCTATCACTAGAGGTCTTCACAGCTTGTTGGGGAGGGGCAGCTAGGTGGTGCACTGGCCCAGAAGGTGGGGGGACCTGAGTTTAATGTGACCTCAGACACTTACTATCTGTGTGATGTTGGGCAAGTCACTTAACACTAATTGTTTTCTCCATGAGCCATCTCCAGTCTTCCTGATCTATATCTTGCCACTGGACCCAGATGGCTCTGGAGGAGAGAGTGAGGCTGTTGACTTTGCACAGCCCTGACTCACTTAAATCCATTTTACTGTAAGTCATGACATTACCCCAATGTCATGATCTTCTTTGAGAATGAAGGACAAACAACAACTTTTTGGGGATGGGATTCCTCCTTCTGGGAGGGGGTAAGCTACATGGCCTCTGAGGTTCTTTTCAGATCTGGGATTCTAAAATTCTATGACTCCTGGTCAAAATGGGAAAATGCAGGAGCATCCTCCCTGGGACTCCAAGAGAGAAAGAAGCTCTGAATGAGATTGACAAAGGAACTAGCTGAGCCGCATGAACATTTTAGGGGACTCCAGACTATAAATTCCTTGAGGGCATGAACTACATCTTATCTAACTTTCTATCTCTTCTTAACAATAAATTTAGTTATAATAATGATAATAGCGTTATGTAGATATGTATCTTAAAGTCTGAAACACACTTTACATGTTATTTAAATTCATGTATAGTCTATCTTTCTCATTGCCTCCTTTCCATTGAACAAAACAAGAAAACAAGGAAAAATAAAATCCTCATACTAAACCTACCTAATACAGCAAAACAAATTCCCACATCGGCGATGCTGGAAAATGCATCTCTCTCTCTCTGTCTCTCTCTCTCTCTGTCTCTCTCTCTCTCTGTCTCTCTCTTTCTCTCTCTCTGCATCTTAAGTTGATCAACTCTCTGGCAGGAGGAGAATGGCTTGTTTCATATTCATCCTTCTGGACTCCAGGTTTATTATTCATTGCATTGAGCAGAGTTCTAAAGCTTTTCAAAGTTATTTTGCTCTCCATTGTTGTTGTCATTATATAAATTGTTTTCCTGATTCTGCTCATTTTGATCTACATAAATTCATAGAGGTCTTTCCGATTTCCTTTGGAATAATTTCTTAGGCCACAATAATGCAATGGAAATTGCATTCATAAACCATAATTTGTTTAGTCATTCTTCAATAGGAAGATGCCCCCTTAGTTTCACATTTTTGAGTACCATGGAAAGAACTACTATAAATATTTTTGTATGTATGGGCCTTTTTTCCTCTTTTTTGATCTCTCTGGGGTATAGGCTCTAGTGGTTGTATGTAGCTGGGTCAAAAGGTAGACTCAAGTTAGTAAACTTTTTGGCAAAGTTCCAATTCACAGGTCTACTTAACACTGCACTCAGTTGTCTATTTTCCCACTGTTCCTTCAACATTTTCCATTTTCCCATTTTGTCATACTTGCTAGTAAAATTGGTGTGCGGTGGAACTTCAATATTAATAAAATGTTTTAATTTGCATTTCTCTAATTATTACTGATTTGGAGCATTTTTGATATGGTTATTGAGCACTACCTTTCAACACTACCTTTGACCATTTATGTATTGGGGAATGTGTCTTATTCTTATATATCTGAATCAATTCCTTATATGTCTTGGATATGAGACTTTTATCAGAGAAACTTGCTGAAAAGGTTTTTTTTTCTTATTTATCAGTTTCCCTTCTCATTTTAACTATATTAGATATTCTTTGTATTGCTTCAAGAAGCTAATCCTGTTGTTTGGCCTTCATTCTCAAAGAGGCCCATGACAGATGTCATGACTTGCAATGAATTGGATTTAAGTGAGGAAGGGCTATGCAAGGTCAACAACCTCACTCTCTTCTCCAGAGCCATCTGGGTCCAGAAGCAAGATATACAGTAGGATGACTAGAGGTGGCCCTGGATGGTTCAAGGCAATTGGAGTTAAGTGACTTGCCCAGGGTCATACAGTTAAATGTCTGAGATGAGATTTGAACTCTGGTCCTCCTGACTCCAGGGCCAGTGCTTTATCTACTACACCACATAGCTGTCCCAGAAACTAATACAGTACTTTGCACACAGTATGTACTTAACAAATAACTCACACATATAGTGTTTTAAAGTTTACATTGAATTGAAACCCACTTCCCAACATATTAGGTCACTCTGTAATAACCCTTTGGTTGTTCCTTGAATCCCTTCCCCTGCTCTTACTTTCTTTCCTTATCAACCTCCACCCACCCACCTACCCACTCACCATGGGCATTCCAGAATAATTTAGTAACTCTTATCCAAATGGGAGAAAATGAAGCTAAATCAACTTTGGTCAAACACATCTCCTCACAGTAGTTCTGTAAATGAGGTTTGGTGACCACTCTGAATTGTGATGTAACAGAGGAAGATTTTTCTTAAGGAAATGACAACAATAGACAGGTCTCCATTTTTCAATTAGCCTCCTTTCCCTTTAAAAATGCCCTCTCTTTCAGGTACCTCCCTGCCCAAGATAGACTAGTTCCTATTTGAAACTCCTGACCTACTGGTAGGTACAATTAGTCATTTCCTGTACTCTAGTCAAGGGGAATGTGGGGAGGAAGTGAGCCAGGGTCTTGCCAGCCTTCAGTATATTGGTGCATCTGGCCTTCTTCCAGATCCTTTTTCAGCTTCTTCTCTCTAGCCCAGGCCTTCATTGCCATTCTCTAAAGACCTTGATGATTCCAGTCCCTGCCTTCTCCAGACCATCGTTCGACATGGTCTTCCTCGTGCACACACAGTTCTGACCATGTCACTCCTCTGCTCAAAACTCTTCAGTGGCTCTCTTACTTTTTAGAGAAAATGCAGTTAGGGCCCTCAACAATGTGGCCCCGATTTACTTTTCCCATTTTATTTCACATTACTCCTTTCATGCATTCTGTGTTCTAACCAAATTGGACCACCTCTGTTCTGGAAACCACACATACCATCTCCCACCTCCATTTATTTGCACAGGCCATCTCCCTCCACCTCTCACCCACTCCCCAACCTCAGAATGCCCTTTCTCTTCATCTAAGGTTTCTGAATCATCTTCCTTCAAAACTTAGTTGTTTTTTAAAGACAGTACAAGTACCACTTCCTGTTAGAATTCTTCCCTGACCCTCCTAGTTGCCAGTCTTCATTCTCTCTCTCTCTCTCTCTCTCTCTCTCTCTCTCTCTCTCTCTCTCTCTCTCTCTCTCTCTCCTCCCTCTCCCTCTTCTTCTCTCCCTCTCCTTCTCTCTCTCTCCTTCTCTCCCTCTCCCTCTGAAATATATTCTTAGAGCACTTTGTCTGGATTTCTCCTTTCCCCTGGAATTCCTTTCCCTGTGCATTTTTTTCTGCACATGTCAGATCTCAACATTAGAATACAACTTCTTTGAAAGCAATAGTGTTTCATTTTTTAAATCTTTGTATACACTATACCCAACACATTATCTTGTACAAAGTCACTGTTTTATAAATGTTTGATGAATTGAGCTCCCCAATCACCCTAATACTTGGTCCCATTCCAGCAAGCCTTTGCTTAATAATAATTTTTTTTTTTTGGTGAGGCAGTTGGGGTTAAGTGACTTGCCCAGGGTCACACAGCTAGTAAGTGTCAAGTGTCTGAGGCCAGATTTGAACTCAGGTACTCCTGAATCCAGGGCCAATGCTCTATCCACTGAGCCATCTAGCTGCCCCAATAATAATTTTTTATTAGACTATGAGATCCTCAAAAGCAGATACCATCATTTGGCTTTCTTTTTATCCCTAGTGGTTAGCACAATGTCATGGTAGGTGCTTAATAAATGTTAATTGGCTGACTGATCATGAATAATAATATAAATATTAGTTATCAACTAATTTAAGATATTAATAATAATAGCTGGGGGCAGCTAGGTGGAGCAGTGGATAAAGCACTGGCCTTGGATTGAGGAGGACCTGAGTTCAAATCCAGCCTCAGACACTTGACACTTAACTAGCTGTGTGACCCTGGGCAAGTCACTTAACCCTCATTGCCCTGCAAAAACAAAAACAAAAACAAAATTAAAAATAAAAAGTAAGTGACTGGAAAAAAATAATAATAGCTAGCATTTATATAGTGCTTTAAGATTTTCAAAGTATATTATCTCATTTGATTCTTACAATAACCCTGGGAGGTGGGTGATATTATTATCCCCATTTTATAGATGCAAAAGCTGAGGCTGAAAGTAGATTAGTTAAATGACTTGTCCATGGTCATCTAGCTAGGAGGTATCTGAGGAGGAATTTGAACCCAGGTCTTCCTGACTTCAAGTCCTAAGTCCAGGCAGGCACTGGAATCTACTTCATTGCCTGGGAATGCTTAAAGTATGGCATTTCTTCTTCTTCTTCTTCTTCTTCTTCTTCTTCTTCTTCTTCTTCTTCTTCTTCTTCTTCTTCTTCTTCTTCTTCTTCACTATCACCACCACCACCATCAATATCACCATCATTGCTAACATTTATAGCACAATGATCCTCATAGCAACCCTGTGAGGTAGTGAGGTAAGGTGTTATTATTATTCCTATTTTACAGATAAGGAAACTGAGGCAAACAGAGATTTTTTTTAAGCGACTTGCTGAGGTTCACATGCCTAGTAAGTATCTGATGCCAAATCTGAATTCAGGTCTTCTGACTCCAGGCCCAGCACTCCATCCACTGAAGCACCTGGCTGTTTTCTGTGAGGACTTATGTTTTACTGGGGAGCTCTTAGGTCTTCAAGGTCCCTATCACTTCTAGGCCTTGAAGTTATGTCTCATCCAATACAGGTAACAAAAGTCACATGGAGGGAGGCACCATGTTTTTATTTGGGGCAGTGGGTCCTTTTGCCGAATTATAGGATATCACTCATAGCCTCTCTTCTGGGAAACTTAGGCACTTGCATTTCCTTGTCCATGGTCTTGTTTATAAATCAAACATTATTTCCCCAATTTTTCAGGGAAGAAACAAGAAGACCAGAGGACATGACCAAGGTTTCATGATATCACTACAGGGGTGAGAACCTAGCACCATATCTGTCACCAAATGAGACTCAGTTTCCCTCATGAAGCCTTGCATTTCTCAGCTTTTTGGCCATTTGGGCATCCTCTGGACCAGTGCTCTGGCATAATTCAACTTAGATACCTGTGGATGGCCCTAGAGGAACTGTTAGGCACTCTCAAATTCAATTTGGCTTTCTCAGTCTGGAGATATAAAGTCTGAGTAGAGGGAGTGGATTTTATATTCAAGAATCACAAAAGGGGGGTAAGAAAAGTAATAAGTGACATAGAATCTTTTTTTTTTTTTTAATAATTTTTTTTTTTTTTTGCAGGCAACGGGGGTAAAGTGACTTGCCCACGGTCACACAGCTAGTAAGTGTCAAGTGTCTGAGGCCGGATTTGAACTCAGGTACTCCTGAATCCAGGGCCAGTGCTTAACCACTGCGCCATCTAGCTGCCCCCGACATAGAATCTTTTAACATTTAAAAAGTACATCTGGGGACAGCTAGGTGGTGCAGTGGATAAAGCGCCCACCCTGGATTTAGGAGTTCATGAGTTCAAATCCGGCCTCAGACACTTGACACTTACTAGCTGTGTGACCCTGGGCAAGTCACTTAACCCTCATTGCCCCACCAAAAAACAATAACAACAACAACTAAAAAGTACATCCATCAGGCCCTGGATTCAGGAGGATCTGAGTTCAAATGTGACCTCAGACACTTAACACTTACTAGCTGTGTGACTCTGGGCAAGTCACTTAACCCCAATTGCCTCACCAAAAAAAAAACCAAAGTACATCCACCACCTCATTTGAGCCTCCCAATAACTATGTAAGGTAAGGGCTCCAGGTATTATTCTTCCCACTGATACCCAGGTAGGTTAGAGAACAGGCCAGGGGTCCCACAAGCAGTAAACTTCAGGGCCCATATTTAAGGGCAGGTATCTAGAATTCTATTCATTATGCTAGACTTCAGTAAACAGGGACACTTGAATAGTCCTTGGGGGCAGAAGGAGGTAAGTTTAGGGCTAAGAAATGATCCTCTTCTTTCAGGAAGCAATGAAATTCTTCACCTTGGAGCGCTGAACTTGGACTCATACATTGTGAATTTGACTCTGAATTCTGCTACTTCAAGCCTCAGTTTCCTCATTGGTAAAATGAGGGAATGACTCTTTCAGCATGAGTTCTATAATCCAATGATCTTATGATCCCAGGTATATGGGACATAGGGACATAGGTAGCTAGGTGGAGCAGTGGATAGAGTACCTTGCCTGGAGTCAGGAAGATTCATCTTTATGAATTCAAATCTGGCCTCAGACACTTACTAGCTGTGTGACCCTGGGCAAGGCACTTCACCCTCTCTGCCTCAGTTTCTCCATCTGTAAAAATTGATAGAGAAGAAAATGACAAACCACTCTAGTATCTTTGCCAGGAAAACTCCAAATGGGGTCATGAAGAGTTGAACACTACTAAAATGACTGAACATATGGGGCTTACAGGGCAGGGTATGGCCTAAAAAAAAAAGAATAGCTAACATTTACATAGAACTTACTATGTTCCAGACATAGAGCTTTACATTTGATCCCTACAACAACCCTGGGAAGTCGATACTTGTTCTATCACCATTTTATAGACGAGGAAACTGAGGCAAATAAAGGTTAAGTGACTTGGCCAAAGTCACACAGTTAGTACATTTATTTATTTTTTTTTGTTTGTTTGTTTGTTTGTTTTTTAGTGAGGCAATTGGGGTTAAGTGACTTGCCCAGGGTCACACAGCTAGTAAGTGTTAAGTGTCTGAGGCCGGATTTGAACTCAGGTACTCCTGACTCCAGGGCCAGTGCTCTATCCACTGCGCCATCTAGCTGCCCCCAGTTAGTACATTTATGAGGCTGAATTTGAACTGGGGTCCTTCTGACTCTAGGTCCAGTGTTCTATCCACTTGTACCACCTAACTGCTTCTACAAGGACTTAGATCAACTTCTTGATAACACCTCCCTTTGGGAAACTGAGATGTTTGGGGATATCCCTGACCTTTAAGATAAAATCAAAATTCAACCTTCTCTAAATTTTTCCCCAAGACCAGGGCCCAAGTCCAGAGTTGGAAGTGGTGGGGGTGGGGATAGGGGTATATAACACCGTAGAGACCTCTCTGTGCAAGGCACTGTGTATTTCTCAGTGGCTTTGGCAAAGAATGATGCCAAGGCTCAGAGATTTTGGCATGCCCTCCTCACAGTCCCTCACCCTTCTCTCTACACTCCCCAAACAGAAGGAGGCCAGGAGCCTCTCCACTGGTAACCAAGCAGCCCAACTTCATATTTTCTTGGGAGTGAATCATTCCCAGGATCAAAGTCTTCTAAGTCCCCCAAAAGAACAATCTTTAAAATGTCAAGGAGAAATTATTGAATTATCCTGGTTGGCAAGAAAATCTAATTTATAGCAAAGTATTTCTCTTGAAGTTTTAATAGATTTTTTTTCCCCTCCAATGGATTTTAATGCATAATTGTTTCCCAGGCTCGGAAATTTCGTTTAAAGCACTGAAATTGCTTTTCAATTCTTGATTCAATGCCAACTTTTTCTTCCCTATATCAGTCTGCATCCAAGTCAATATCATATTTTCCCCTTTAAACCAAGAGAGGCCTAGGATCCCATGGCCCTCATTTAACAGAGAATGCCATTGTCTGGGGATATTCCTTGGACCTTTAAAAAACATGGGGTTCTGAAAACCTTTATTACCTTCTTTCTTCCCTTCCCACTCTAGAGCCACCAGGAAGGTCTGGGGGAGGGGGGTTGGGGCTTTGAGAAGCTGGGGAGAACCTTCCCTCAGAGAGAGACTTCAGAACAGGTGCAGAAGGGACGCTAACTACTACAATGGGGACCAAGAATACAACTATAGGACAAAGAGCTGAAAAGGACTTAAAAGATGACATAGTCCCATCCCATTATGTTACACATAAGGAAACAAACACAGGCAAGGAGATTTCTCAAGATTACAGGCATCATACATGGCAGAACACAGGTTCACCAACTTAAAATCTGATGCTTTTTCAGGTCTTTCATTCCCCTCATTTCATTTATTCATCCAGAGGATCTACTATGTACAAAGTCTTCTGCAGGACTCAGTGATAGTCATCAGAGCAGATCCTTGTGCTTGGTGAGCTCATAGTCTAGTAGAGGGGATAAAAACAGTAAAACAATCTCTCCTTGAAGATGGAAATTCTTTTTTTAAGGGCAGCTAGGTAGTGTAGTGGTTAGAGTGCCAGTATCTCCTTTGTTAGACTGTAAGATCCTTGAGGGAAAGGACTATCTTTTGCCTCTTTTTGTATCCCCAGCACTTAGCTCAGTGCCTGGCACAAAGTAGGTGTTTAATAAATGTTGACTATAATATAGAAAAAACATTCTGGAAAAAAAAAAAAAGGGTTTATGGGCTTCACCCAACTGTCAAAAGAGTCCATGACACACAAAAATTTTAAGAACTCCAGCCTTAGAAGTAATCTAATCCAGGGGCAGCTAGGTGGCGCAGCAGATAGAGCACCAGACCTGGAGTCAGGAGTACCTGAGTTCAAATCTGACCTCAGACACTTAACACTTACTAGCTGTGTGACCCTGGGCAAGTCACTTAACCCCAATTGCCTTACTAAAAAAAAAAGAGAGAGAGATCACTGGAGGAAACTGAGGCCCAAAGAGATGGAAAGACTTGTCCAAGGCAACACAAGGTAAGAGGCAGAGCTAGGAACTGACCGAAGATTCTCTGATTTCCACTGTTTAGTGCTTCCATTGGCCAGGCACTCAGTGAAGATGATGCTCCAGTTCAAGGGACAGGATAGTTTGGGCAAACAGCCCAATTCTTCCTCAGTGCAGACAGCAGAAAAAATTCTTGCAGCTCCTGCTGGTTTTTCTGTTTTGTTTTGTTTTGTTTTGGGATCTTTTGAAATTTTCTACTTGTAACAGACAGAACCTTCTGATTTCAAGCAGAAAAGCTATTTTTAAAAAAACATTTCATGGTAATTCAACTCAATAAACATTTATTAAGCCCCCACAGTGTGCAGACCACTGTGCTAGGCACCACAGAGCTTAGTAGGAAACAATACAAACAGAGATAACGAGATTATAAAATATTACACAAGAATGCATGCTTTAGGAAAGCGCAAAGTGCTATGTGAGTTTCGAAAAAGAACTGACTCCAGGGGAATTCACTTCAAGTCCTTAAGTTTTTATTAAGCACCTGTGGTAGGCGCAGGATCAGGAAAGGCTTGGTGGGAAATGTGGTATTTGGAATGGGCTTTAAAATATTAGTAATTGGGGGCAGCTAGGTGTCACAGTGGATAAAGCACCGGACCTGGATTCAAGAGGACCTGAGTTCAAATCTGGCCTCAGACACTTGACACTTATTAGCTGTGTGACCCTAGGCAAGTCATTTAACCATCATTGCTCTGTCCCCACCCCCCCAAAAAAAATTAGTAATTGAACATAGACTGTAGCATGCTATTTTTCACTTTATTTCTTTCAGGGTTTTTTATTTTATTTTTCTTGTACAAAATGACTAATATGGTAATGTTTTTAAATAATTTCATCTGTATAACCTATATCTGAATGCTTACTGCCTTGGGAAGGGGGGAGGTGAGGTAGGGAAGGAGGGATAGAATTTGGAACTTGAAACTGTAAAAAAAAAATGTTTATAAAAAAAGAATTAGTAGAAATTTGATAGGTAAATAGAGGGATCAAACATAGAGAACAGCATGAGGTGTGACCAGTCAGTGATATGAGATGACACTGGAAAAGCAGGATAGCACCAGTTTGTAGAGAGCATCGAATGGTAGGCAGAGGAATACATCATTCACAGTAGACAATAAGGAACCCCTAAACATTTTTCTGGCAGAAAAACAGGATAATCATGGTATGGGATCATAGGTTTAAGACTAGAAATCATCTAGTCTAACTCCTCATTTTACAGATGGACAAACTGAGGCCCAAAGAGGTTAAATAACTTCCCAAGGTCACCCAGAGAGCTGCGTTGATGCAGACGTAACAGTGACCACCCTCACAGCAGAAAAGCCATGTGTGTTATAATTCACCCCTCCCCCAGTGGTCCCTGGTACCCTTCAGGAGGAGTGGGATGTCCCTGCCCTTGGCTCAAGCCTCCACCAATCGTGTTTCCTTCTAGTTTTAGTGGTCCCCTGACTCCCAGTTCTACTTAACCACTTAGCAGTCAGACTAGCTTTTACAAAAGGACATTAACTTCAAAAATATAGTAAGAAAAACCATATAAACATTCCTCACCCCTTTCAACACCTTGGAGAGAAGGATTAGGTTCCATCACTTAACTAAATTCTTGTGGTGCCACCAAGTGCCAAATTCAAAGATCCTTGGGCTCAAGCCCTGGTACTCTGGCTTCTCAGGGCTTCCCTAATGGATTGGCAACAGCATCTGGTCTGAAATCTTGCCTCTAAGATTATCATGGCTTGTGAGACATGAGAGATGTTAGCACAGGACGGCCCGGCATGGCGTGCCCACATCAAAGAAGGAGCTGTGCTCTGTGAGCAAAGGAGAATTACAGTAGCTCAAAAGAAATGCAAAGATGCATGAACTGAGAGATGTCACCTTTCCAAATGTTCATATGGACCATTTGTGCCCAACCTGTGATAGAGCCTTCTGAGTTCATATTGGTCTGATTAGTCAGTTAGACACACTGTATCTTAACCCCAACATAATGGTGTCATTTTGGTCCTCTTTGAGAGTGAAGGACAGAAATCACCAACCAAACATGACTGGAGGTCGTGGGTCCAGGGTCTTGCATCTAAGAACTAAAAAGGACAAAAGAACAGCCCAAAACTCCAAGTCCATTCCTTGGGGCCATGGGACCTAAAAGCAGTTCATAGTGCCTGAGCTTTGGATGAATGGGACCTTCACCCCCTGGATGCTGCCAGAAAGAGCAAGAAACTTTCCCAGGATAGTACTTTTTTAAAAAGATGCAGCCTGTTCCAGCTACACAGTCATTGAAAAGAGGCTGCTCCCACCCATGTGGTAGGAGAGCATAAGATTTCTTCTCAAAGAAGCAGGGCCCCCTCTGTTTCCCACAACAAAAGCCTCATTACACAGATTAGTCAGGAAGTAATATGAAAGATCTGAACTACTGATAATAGTATCTTTCCCAATTCTTTTTAAAAATTTTTCCCATTGTTGAAAAATTCAGTTTCACTCTCCAGTTTGGTCACACCACTGCAGTCTAGGCTGGCTCTCCATTGCAAAGGGCATTATCATTGGAAAAATAAATCAAAGAGCATGACCAGGATGATGAGGAGACTGTAGACCATGTCGCACAAGAATCTGACTAAGGAAAAACCTGGAAAGACTTACACGAATTAATGCTGAGTGAAATGAGCAGAACCAAGAGGACATTGTACACAATATCAACAACATTGTGTGATGATCAACTGTGATAGACAACTCTTCTCAGCAATAAAATGATCCAAGACAATTCCAAAAGACTTATGATGAGAAATGCTCTCTACATTCAGAAAAAGAACTATGGAGTCTGAATACAGATTGAAGCATACTATTTTCACTTTTGTTGTTGCTTTTTCGTTATTGTTCTTATTTATTCTTGCAGTTTTTTTTCCTTTTGTTCTGATTCTTCTCGTACAACATGACTAATATGGAAATATGTTTAAAAAATAATCTGACGGGGCAGCTAGATGGCGCAGTGGATAGAGCACCAGCCCTGGAGTCAGGAGTACCTGAGTTCAAATCTGGCCTCAAACACTTAATACTTACTAGCTGTGTGACCCTGGGCAAGTCACTTAACCCCAATTGCCTCACTAAAAAAAATAAAAATAAAAAAAAATAATAATCTGACTAAGGAACTGGGAATGGAGATGAGACTTACAAGGGATGTGATCTGAATGACTGGCATGTCAAAGACAGAGTAGACCTATTCTAGTTGGCCCCAGAGAAAATAACTAGAACCAACTAGTAGAAGTTGCAGGGAGGCATATTTTAGAAACACTTCCTAAGAATTAGAACTACTGGGATGGGTGGCCTCAGCAGCTAGTGAGCTCTCCATCATTGGAGTTCAAGAAAATCAGTGACTATTTATCTGGGTCCCTTCCACCTCTGAAATATTGAGGGGTTTTGTTTGTTTGTTTGTTTTTGCAGGACAATGAGGGTTAAGTGACTTGCCCAGGGTCACATAGCTAGTAAGCGACAAGTGTCTGAGGCTGGATTTGAATTCAGGTCCTCCTGAATCCAGGGCAGGTACTGTATCAAAAATATTGAGATTCTTAATCAGAAGTACTGGATTCTAACTCCACCTCTGAAATACTGGGATTCTAAATCAGCAGCACTGGATTCTAATTCTACCTCTGCCACTAACTTTATGTGTGACACTGGGCAAGTAACCCTCCACTTTCCAACTACAGCTTTGCCTGTTTTGAACTCCACGGCCATTATAGTCTGTTTCTCCCCCTTCCCCACTCCACTTTTCAGCTTCTTCTTCTGTGTTGTTTTCCCTGTAATATTGTAAGCTCCTTGAGGTGGGGGGCTCTCTTTCTTTTTCTTATTTGTATTCCCAGGACTTAGTATAGTGTTTGGGTCTCCATTCTCCTATTTGTAAAGAGATAGAGACAGATGGAGAGATGGAGAGACAGATAGTGAGAGAGAGACAGAGAGACAGAGAGAGAGAGACAGAGAGAGAACTAGATGGCCACTAAGCCCTCCTCCCCCAGCTCTGTTCCTCCTGGAGGAAGATGATGGGGCTGATGGACAAGCCTTTGCAGGGGTAGGGAGAGCTTCATATAGGGCTCTCAGTTTGGGGATCGGTTTATAGAAGTTCTCTGCTGCCCTTTCACTTGGTTTTCCTCGGGATTTAGGGAAAGCTAAAAGAATCATAGGATTTTAGAATTATGACTGATCTAAACATTTCTTATTCGACCCTCCCCTCCCCCCCCAATCTAATAGAAGATAAAACTGGCTCAGAGAAGCAGTGTCAGAGCAGGATTCTAATGTAGGTCTCTGGATCTCAGTCCATCACTGTTTCTACTCCCACATGCTGTGTGACTCTTCTCTGACTCCAAAACCAAACAGAGGTACAGTTCGCTGGAGGAGTTTCCTCGATTAGGTCCTGCTCCTAATATGCCAAAGACTGCTCACAGAAGGAGTCCTCAGGACTACGGGCTGCTTTGGGTCCTGGAGACAGGCCGCAGGTGTTGTATCAGGGCCGCACAGCCACCCGCTGTCTTCCGGCTGACCTCATTATTTCCTATTTTAGTTCTTCTCTCACCTGCTGTGGGAAAAGACAAGAGAGCCCAGCTTTGAGGATGGAAGCCAAGCTTCCCTGCTCTGGCTTCCAGCCCTTTCCAAAGGGATTAGTAGTGGGATGGGATGTGAAGCTGAGTCAATCGCCTGGCATTCAATGCCCGGGATTCAGTAACCACATCTTTCTCACCCCAGGACCTCCCTCCATACTGCCTCCAGGTGCTTCTGTCTCGACACAAGTCTCCATCATAGAGTGACTATGAAGGTCTTCCCCAGGTGGCAAGGCCATGAATGGGAGAAACTTATTATTGTTCCCATACATCTTCCTGGGCAGCCAAGTGGCACATATAGAGTGCTAGGCCTGGAGTCAGGAAGACCAGAGTTCAAATCCAACCCCAGACACTAGTCATGTGACCCTGGACAAGTCACTTAAGTCTGTTTGCCTCAGTTTCTTCATCCATAAAATGAGCTGGAGAAGGAAATGGCAAACCACTCCAGTATCTTTGCCAAGAAAACCCCAAATAAGGTCACAGAGAGTTGCACATGCTCGAAACAACTGAATGACGACAACAAATATATCCTCCTTCACTTCTTCCCCCTTGTAGGCTATTTGGTGCACACACAGGAATGGGGCACAACCTCTTCTTTCATTGAGCTCACAGTTGTTTAGTTCTGGAGATCATATCTATATAGAAAATTCAGATACAAAGTAGAACAAAATAAATGCTTAAGAAAGTTATCATGAAGGAATAGTCATTGAAGGCAGGAAAAGGCAGCTTCTGACTGGCTATGAGGGAAGGTTTCCAGAAGGAGGGGATTTCTGAGCAGTCCTTGGAATGCAATCAATGAAAATGAAAAAGGTCATCTTCCTTCCCTCTGACAGATAGCCTATGGGCATTTTAACAGGGAGCTTCTAGAGATAGTGACCTACCCTGGATTTAGTTTAATTTCAGCTGACAAACATTTGTTAAGCACCTCCTATGTGAGCCAAACTCTATGCCACATTACCCAGGAAAAGAGGCAGTGAAAAAAGATTTTAGGATAACCAAGTACCAAGAACCTGAGCAGCTTTCAAGGTTAGAATGAGGGTTTCACTAAAGAGGCTCCCAGCCCCACTAGGGCTGGGGAAAGCTTAGGTCCCCTGGGAACTTGTGACTACAGATGAAACTATGTTGGGCATATAGTGGACATTGATTAAGTGATTCCTCACTTGACTTGAAACCAAGAATCTTTGTGGTGACTGGGCTAGGAATCCCCTCCACATTCTGCCCTTTCCCTCCAACCCATTCACAGTTTAGTCTTCAGAAGGCAGGGTTAGTTGCAATAGGTGGGTAGAAGGAAAAGAGGTTTTAACTCAAGGGAGTGGAATGGTTTGGACTGGATGAGGATCAACTCATTGAAACTTAATTTCCCCAGTATCAAAATGAAGGTCCCTCAGCCCTCTTTGTTCTCAGAATCCTCCCAGCTTCTGTGGTTCTAAGACTGGATGTATTAGAAATGCAAATTGGGCCAGTCTTGGTTATTAGAGAGGTTATCTCCAGTCTATGTCTCCCCGGCAAGTCAACCAGCTTCGTAGAGTTGAAAGGTCACTCCCCCAGATACATTTGGCCTTCCCTAGTAGGGTGCTGTGTCTATGTGTCCAGAGGCCCTGGTCTTAGCCATTCTTTCCTCCTTCAGCCCCTGCCCAGGGTCTTCAGGATCCCCTAGGGCTTATTCCTACCCCCACCTCAGGGTTCCTGGTTGCTTTCCCAGCTCCAGCACAGGAGGCTGAGTCACTGTACTGACCGTTAACCTTATCTGCAGGGAGGATTTGCCTGCCTCCAAAAAGCCCCAGCTTCTGTGGTTTCACATTTAATTTGTTTTAACTCATTTAGGTAACGAAAGGCCCAGGCTGCAAGCTCTTGGCTTCATTCCAACCCATCCGCCATGTAGCTGCCAAAGTAATTTTCCTAAGCACAGGTCTGACCATGTCATACACACACCCCCGCTCAATAAACCCCAGTGACTCCCTATTACCTCTAGGAAAAAAATAGGAATTCCTCTTTTGGCATTTAAAACGCTTCACAGCTTAGCCCTACCTAGCTTTCCAGGCTTCTTACCCATTATTCCTTCCCCTCCCCCTGCCCACACTCTGTGGTTCAATTCTACAGATTCACGTATTCCTCACACCCCCGAGCCTGGAATACTCTTCCTCCTCACGCACTTCTGCCTTTTAGAATTTCTTCAAGATTCACTCCAAATGCAACTTTCTTCTGGAGATATTTTTGCAGATGCTAATGCCCTCTTCCCCCTTAAGGTTTTTGCTGTTGTTGTTCTGTCATTTCAGTAGTGACCCCATTTGGGGTTTTCTTGGCAAAGATGCTGCAGTGGCTTGTCATTTTCTTCTCCAGCTCATTTATTTTACAGATGAGGAAACTGAGGCAGACAGGGTGAAGTGACTTGCCCAGGTCACACAGCTAGTAAGTATCTGAGGTCAGATTTGAACTCAGGAAGATGCTTGAGGGTCTTCTCACTCAATAGTACAAATGAGTTTATCATTTCTTTACTCTTTGAAGATGGGAAAGTGGTTTGACTACTGGGAACTTAGAAGAGGAGGTTGACTACTTGACTCGACTGCTCTGGTCCTTAAATTTCATCTTTTTTTTTTTTTTTTTTTTGGTGAGGCAATTGGGGTTAAGTGACTTGCCCAGGGTCACACAGCTAACAAGTGTTAAGTGTCTGAGGCTGGATTTGAACTCAGGTCCTCCTGACTTCAGGGCTGGTGCTCTACCCACTGCACCACCTAGCTGCCCTAAATTTCCTCATTTGTAAATTAAGGGCACTGTCCTAGATAATTTCTTTTTTCTTTTTTTTTTTTTCAGTGAGGCAATTGGTGTTAAGTGACTTGCCCAAGGTCACACAGCTAGTAAGTGTCAAGTGTCTGAGGCCAGATTTGAACTCAGGTCCTCCTGAATCCAGGGCTGGTGCTTTACCCACTGCACCACTAGCTGCCCCAGTCCTAGATCATTTCTAAGGTCCCCTATAATTTTCAAAATCTAAACATCTCAGAGTCATTGACAGCTATCTGAAGACAAACTTCCCAGACTTCACAGCCTGGGCAGAGGGTGCCTAGGACTGGCAGGTCAAAGAGATTTTAATCTACCCAGGATAAACTAACCACTGGCCGACTCCCATATCCAGTTGACAGACTTCTGAGCCCTAAGGCCTCATAGGGAAATGGGGGAGGTGAGGTTGGGCTGGGCTGGAATGACCAAGTGCCTATGTTTATGTAAACAGTGTCCAGGCTATGGGCAAGCTGCCAGGGACAGGGTGTCCTGCCTGGGGCATGGGTGGGAGACCCACTGCTCTCCGACTTCCTCCACCCCACGGAGGGTGAAGGGTGGGGCCTTGCTCAGAGCTCAGCTCAGACTGTACTAGCTCAAAACTCTCTTTAAGAGTTCCCTGTGGCAGCATTTAAAAGAATCTTGCAGGAAGAACGAAGTAATCACTAGGTCCCAGTGGGAGTTTCAGGGCCTGCAGGACCAGGAGGGGAGAGAACATTCAACCCTGATGATCCTCCCCCCCTCCCCCAGTTTCTGGGTCCCCTTGGACCTGGAATCTCAGGATTGCTAAGTGCTACAGAGGGATGTCAAACCCCATTTAGACCTCCCACTATTGTCAAAGAAGGAGGTTGGTGGCTTGGATTCCTTTGAAATTGGCTGCTGCTCTTGCTCCCAATTCACCTGTTCTACCTCCATGAGGGCTGCTGGGGTGAGGCTGGGGTCTGTCTTTCTTGCTCAGACCCTCAGTCAACTTTGTAGTGTGAATTGTGGTTGGGACAGCCATGGGGTGGGGGAAATGGACTCTCTTGGCCACAACCCACAGCTTCCCCTCTGCCTCCCACAGTCTGAGGCCCTCACAGGGGCAGAATCCCAGGGCATAGATGGGAGAGTGGAAAAGGGAAGCCTCAGGGTGATGATTAGCTCATGCACTCAGCTCCTGACTCCCTTACATTTTGGCAAGTCTTTTGTTGGATGCCCAAAGGGTAGAACTAAAACAAAGGGTGTTCTGCTATCAGCAAAGGATTCTTCATCTGTTTAGTTGACCCCACAGTGACAATGATGGGGAGGTTGGTCAGTTTTATAACCCCTGCTTGGCAGTTTAAGAGACCCACAGGAATTAATTGGCCTGGCCCAATCAATAATAATAATGATGATGATTGTTGCAGACATCTATATAGGCTTTGCCATATATTTCATCTGATCCTCACAATAATGATCGTAGTGGAGGGGAAGGAGGAGCAGATTATAGTGGGGAAATTTCTGGCCGAAAAATCAAGGGAACTGGGTTCAAATTCTGCCCCTGCCATTTACTATTTGCATGACCTATAGTAAATCATTAACCTCCTTGGGTCTCAGTTTCTTTATCCATAAAATGAGAGGTTTGGACTAGATCCTTTCTAGCTCTAAATCTATGACCTTATGAGGTACTATTATTGTTACTATTGTTATTCATGATTTATAGGTGAAGAAACTTAAAACCCAGGTCTTCCTGACCCTAAATCCAATAGTCTCCTGCTAGGTTCTATGTCCTAGACTAGGAGTCAGGAAAATTGGGTTATTCATACTGACTTGCTTTATGACCTTGGACAAGTCATTTCATTTCTTCAAGCTTCAGTTTCCTCCTCTGGAAAACGGAAAGGTGACTTAAGTGACTCTGGTTGCCCCCTGTTCTGACGATTAAGAATTCTTATTGGAGACTGAGCATTTTCTATTCCCCATTAGCTATGCATCTTTTTTTTTTTAAAGCAACAAACATTTGCTTTATTTTTTCCAGTTACATGTAAGGGTAGTTTTCAACATTCATTTTCATAAGATTTAGAGTTCCAAATTTTTTTCCCTCCCTTTCCTCTCCCTTCCACAAGATTGCAACCAGGTTATATATGTACAATCCACAAGGGTTCTTTTTATCAGTTCTTTCTATGGCGGTGCCTAGTAAGATTCCTCATTAATTCCTTGGGATTGTCTTGGATCATTGCATTGCTGAGAGTAGTTAAGTCATTCACAATTGCTCACTGAACAATACTGCTGTCACTATGTACAATGTCCTCCCAACTCTGCTCACTTCACTATACATCGATGTTCATTAGTCTTTCCAGGTTTTTCTGGGACCATCCTGTTTATCATTTACTATAGCACAAGACCATTCCACCACAATCATATAGAACATCTTCTTCCATCATTCTTCAATTGATGGACATTCCCTTGATTCTCAATTCTTAGCCTCCACCAAGAATTGCTATGAACATTTTTTGTACAATTTTCCCCCCTTTTCTCTTTTTCATGATTACTATTAACTGTTTCCCTTCCATCCTATTCCCTTCCCCATGACATTTATTCTATTATACATCTTCTTTCATCCTATCACTCTTCAAAAAGGATTTGCTTCTGTCTGTCCCCTCCCCCAATCTGCCCTTCCTTCTTTTGCCCCTCTCTCTTTATCCCCTTTCCCTCCTATTTTCCTGCAGGGTTAGAGAGATTACTCCACCCAATTGAGTGTGTACATTATTCCCTCCTTGAGACAATTCTAATGAGATTGAGGTCTTTGAGCCAATTTTGATGAGTGTTAGGCTCATTTACTGCCCAGATAAAATAGATTACTCCACCAAGTTGGGCCTATGTGTTAGGAGGCAGCTCTGATGAGTTTAAGGTCTTTGAGCCTTTTCTGATGAGTGCAAAATTCATTTACTGCCCTGTTCCTCTCCCATCTCTTCCCCCACTCCATAAGCCTTTTCCTGTTTCTTTCATGTAGGATTTCACCTCTGCCCTTCCCCCTCCCCCAGTGCATTCCCTTCACCTCTCAATTTAACCCTAAAGATTTCATCACCTAGCTAGGTGGCACAGTGGACAAAGCATCACCCCTGAACCCCGGGTATGTCCCCCAGCTCCAATTTTTTATGGTTCTCTAGGGTCTTGTATTTTAAAGTCAAATTTGCCATTCAGTTCAGGTCTTTTCATCACAAATATCTTTAAGTCTTCTTTTTCATTAAAGTCCCATTTTTTCTGCTGAAAGATTATGCTGAGTTTTGCTGGGTAGGTGATCCTTGGTTGTAATCCCATTTCCTTTGCCCTCTGGAATGTCATATTCCATGCCCTCTGGTCCTTTAATGTAGAAGCTGCTAGATCTTGTGCTATCCTGACTGGGGCTCCACAGTACTTGAATTCTTTCTTTTTGGCAGCTTGCAATATTTTCTCCTTGACCTGAGGGCTCTGGAATTTGGCTATAATATTCCTAGGAGTTTTCCTTTTGGGATCTCTTTCTGGAGGTGATTGGTAGATTCTTTCAATTTCTATTTTAGCTTCTTCTTCTAGAATTTCAGGACAATTTTCCCTGAGAATATCTTGGAAGATGATGTCTAAGCTCTTTCCTTGATCATGGTTTTCAGGTAGACCAATAATTTTCAAATTATCTCTCCTGGACCTATTTTCCAGGTCAGCAGTTTTTCCCAGAAGATATTTCACATTGCCCTCTATTTTTTGTTTGTTTGTTTTTGTGGGGCAATTGGGGTTAAGTGACTTGCCCAGGGTCACACAGCCAGTAAGTGTTAAGTGTTGGAGGCCGGATTTGAACTCAGGTCCTCCTGACTCCAGGGCCGGTACTCTATCCACTGCGCCATCTAGCTGTGCCCTCTATTTTTTTTATTTATTTGGATTTGCTTTATTGTGTCTTGGTTTCTCATAAAGACACTGGCTTCCATTTGTTCAATCCTCATTCTTAGGCAATTATTTTCATCAGAGAGCTTTTGTACCTCCTTTTCCATTTGGCCAATTTGACTTTTCAAGCTGTTGACTTTTTTCTCATGTCTTTCCTGCATCACCCTCATTTCTCTTTCCATTTTTTCCTCTACCACTCTAACTTTATCTTCAAAGTCCTTTTTGAGTGTCTCTATGGCCTGAGACCAATTCATATTTTTCTTGGAAGCTTTAGATATAGGGGCCCTGATGTTGACATCTTCCTCTGAGGGTGCCCCTTGGTCTTCCTTGTTACTGAAGAAACTTTCTATGGTCCTCACTTTTCTCTGTCTGCTCATCTTGCCTTTCTTTTTTTTTTTCTTTTAGTGAGGCAATTGGGGTTAAGTGACTTGCCCAGGGTCACACAGCTAGTCAGTGTTAAGTGTCTGAGGTTGGATTTGAACCCAGGTACTCCTGACTCCAGGGCCGGTGCTCTATCCACTGCACCACCTAGCTGCCCCATCTTGGCTTTCTTTTACTTGACTTTTAGCTCCTTAAAGTGGAGCACTGTTTCCATGCTGCAGTATCCCAAGCTTAAGAAATCCCAGGTGGTATGATTTAAGGAGAATCAGGTTCTTCACTTGCCCCGCCTGTTTCCTGGTCCTTAGATGACCCCAGACCAACTTGCCAATCAACCAGCTTTGTGTGTTGTGGTTGTTAGCTCAGACGAGCCTGTGCCCCTCCCCCACCTGGGCCACTGCTACTGGAGCCTACCTCCTGGTTCTCAGCAGGGGTGTAAAATCCAAATTCTGCCTCAGCACCAGCATAGACTCCTGTAGTCTCCCCCCTGCCCAGGGTTCTGCCCTCTCACCAGACTGTAAACTTAGTTCCAGGTGACATTGGCGCTTCAGCTGATTCAGAGGCTCTGGTGGTCTCCTTCTCTGGTGAGGCCTTCCTGAAACTGGATCTGTGTCAGGGTGACTGTGGGGTTGGGCTTGACTTCTGTATCAGCACAGCAGCTCCCTCCTTCTGACCTTCCAAGCTGTTCTTGGTTAGAAGATGATTTCAGCACATTCTTCTATGAGTTTTGCTGCTCTGGGCATTTTCCTATGGCGTTATTTGGATGTTTTTTGGAGCAATCGTGTCATGAGTTCGAGAGCTTGCTGCCTTTCCTCCACCATCTTGGCTCCGCCCCAGAAGTCAGCTATGCATCTTAAAGGGGATGGGGCAAATATATTGACTCCCTTATAGGACTGATATTAGGAAAATATATCATTCTGTAAAGATAGGTTAGCACCTACTTTATAGGGTTGTTGTGAGGATCAAATGAGATTCATTTGTAAAGCACTGAGAACAGTGCCTTGGCACATAGTAGGTGCTTAATTAACCTTGTTTCCTCCCCTTCCTTACCTGCGAGCTAATAGTATTAAAAGTTTGAGGTCAGGCAGCTAGATGGCGCAGTGGATAGAACACCAGCCCTGGAGTCAGGAGTACCTGAGTTCAAATCCAGCCTCAGACACTTAACACTTACTAGCTGTGTGACCCTGGGCAAGTCACTTAACCCCAATTGCCTCACTAAAAAAAAAAAAAAAAGTTTGAGCTCTTTAGCTTTGAGGAGAAGACAATCTAGTTGAGGAGAGGAGACTCATACTTGAGTCATGAAACAGTTCCATTTTCTATCTACATGACTTTAGGCAAACTACTTAATATCTCTGTACCTCATTCACCTCATCCATAAAATAGGAGGATAGCGCTAGATGACCTCTAAAGCAGTGGTATCAAACTCCATATATCCATGGTATATTGACTTAGAAAACCCCAGATTAACACTATCTATGTTTAATTGCATTTTTAAAATTTGTTCTGTTAAACCTTTCCTAATTACATTTTAACCCTGGGGAATCTTTCAGCCCCTTGCTACCCCTGAGTTGGATATCTCTGTTCTAAAGTACCATGCAGCTCTAAATCTATGATATATATGATACAACAATTGTTGATTGTCAGTAGAGGTTGGACCTGAAGATTGAAGGCAAGGCAATGACTAATTATTTAGCACTTACCATGGGCCAAGCACTATGCTAAACTCTGGGGATACAAATACAAACAAAAAGGAAGTTCCTGGCCTCAAGAGGCTTACATTCTTCTTTTTTTTCCTTCAGGGCAATTGGGGCTAAGTGACTTGCCCAGGGTCACACAGCTAGTAAGTGTTAAGTGTCCGAGGCTGGATTTGAATTCAGGTGCTCTTGAATCCAGGGCCAGTACTCCATCCACTGCGCCAAGGAGGCTTACATTCTAATAGGGGGAAACAATACACAACAAAAGGGAGCTGAAAAGCAGGAGGGATGTGGGGAAAGCTACCTCCATGAGGTATGCTGTTGATAAAATCGGGAGAGTCAGAAGCATAGCCAGGAAAGAAATGAAGATTGGTCAGCCTGGTGCCCTCCTTAAAATGGAGATCCCAGAAGGAACTAAATGGGAGAAGAAGGTTAGCATGTTGGGAGGATGCTCCAGGGTGAGAAGACCCCAGGCTCTGAGGGAAGTTACAAGTTGAGACAGGAGCTAAGGCATGATGGCAAAGTCCAGAAAGTCAAAAGTAGAGCTGGAGAATGAATAAAATAGAAAAAGAAAAAAGACCAATGGAAACAAGACAAGGGAATCTTGACAAGGCACAATGATGTGAGCTAAGATAGAAGGGAAAGTACAGGGAGTGTCTAGTGAATCATAAGTGGCCAGGCTGGAAGCAAGGACTTACTTTGATGAAGAAATAGGAGATATGGTTAGAGAGATCATTCGGATGAGATTGAAGAGAGACTTGAATACAAGGCAAGGAAGTTTGGAAACCCTTGAGCTTTGGAAAATCTTAGTTCTCAGGTTCAGAGGATGAGTAACTGCCTCTCTTCCACTCTTTTGTGATACTGATGCTCTGTAACCAGACGACAGAGGATAAAGGGAGTTCATGGAAGTTGGAGAAGCTCATTTCTTTCTCCAGGAAATCAGATACATATACATATGAAAAATAAATAATTTTTAGATTGGCTCAGCATCAAGTCCAATTCTCCCTGTCCTAATCTCTCTAATAGGTCTGGAGAATGTAGATGTCTGAGTGAGATCATCCCTCAGCATCTCCTGCCTTCTATCTTCATACTTTCAGCCTATTCTCACCAGTTGGGGTTCAAGTACATCTTATAAAAACAAAACAGAAGAGCTTGCCTTGGATAGCCAGAAGAAAAATGCAGTGAGTGTAATAGAATTGTTGTTTGGGGGAAAGTGTTTCTATGTATGATAACCATCTGTTCCTAGTAGAATGTACAGTCACCAAAATGCTGACTGAAGCCCAAGGAAGGCCGCTGGTGGGACATCTCATGGCCTACTCTCTCACTTGCCCAAATGTCCCTGAGGCAGATAGTGAGAAAGTCAGTCATTGTGCCAGGTGAAGGAGTCTTTGGGGTTTATTAAAAACATCTCAGCACCATGTCACACTGTTGACTCATATTCTCAATATGAATCAATAGTGTGACATGATGGCCAAAATAACTTAATTAGGCTACAATGATAAAGGTGAAGTATCCAGAACAAGAGAAGTCATCAGCCTGATGTACATCCAGAGAGTTTAGATACCACATTTTAGGAAGGTCCTTGATAAATTGAAGCACATCTAGAAGACGGGATCAACATGGAGAGTTTAGGGACAGTACCTTGAGAGGATAAGCTGAAAGAACTGTGGATGTTTGGCCTAGAAAAGAGAAGATCTGGGGATACATGATAGCTATCTTCAAATACTAAAGGCCTGTCATGTAAGAAAAGGAGCATTGGCTCCTTAAATGGTAGAATATATCCCACTACAGAATTTAAGACTTTGGGGAGGATCTTGTAGGAGGGATTTTTGCTCAGGTACAGGTTGATGACCTTGGCATTTCCTTCTTGCTCTGAGCCTGAACATTCCTCCAACATGCCAACCTCCTTCTCTCATTGGTGAGTTCCTTCTGGGATCTCCATTTTGGGGAGGGGCTCAGAGCTCCTAAGGTGTTCCTGTGGTAGAAAACCACCCCTTTGAAGGAACCCTGTAAGATTGGTGGAAGAAAACTGATGATGCTAAGAGTTTGACAGATGGACTGGAAGTTTGGTTCTCACAATTTCTTACCGTGGGCTAGAGCTTCCTCCAAACGTTCACAGATGACTCTGGATTTGCCTGCTCCCTACATAACAGATCATTTGTGGTTCACATTAAAGGAACTCACCGAATTATAACTTCTTGATATCAAAACAAAGGATACAGAAATCTATGTCCCAATCTGTCATGTATCCATCCTGGGGCTAATCAATCAACGAGCATTTATTAAGTGCCTAATGTGAGCCAGGCACTGTGCTACCTGCTAAGAATGCAAAGATAAAAATGAAACTTCCTGCTTTTGAGGAGTTTACATTCTATGACAAGAGGCAACATTCATACCTATAAATATGCACAAACATGTCCAAAATAAATCCAAGGTAACTGAGGGTGGAAGGTTGAACACAGAGGCACTAGCTACTGAGGGGATCAGCAAAGACTTGGGCTGAGTTTTGAAGCAAACAATAGATCCTAAGAAGTAAAGGTAAAGAGGGGAACACATTCCAATCTTAGGGACAGCTCACCCACAAGCACAGAGATGGAAGATAAAATTTTGTGTATGAGCAAAAAGGCCAATTTATCTGGCCTGGAGATTGCCTGGGAGATTGCTGGAGGAGAGAAATATCTACAGGCATGCCTTGTTTTATTGTGCTTCACTTTATGGTGCTTCGCAGATAACTGTGTTTTTTGTTTTTTAACAAATTGAAGGGCTGTGACAACTCTTCATTGAGCAAATCTATCAGCACCATTTTTCCAACACCATATGCTCACACCAAGTCTCTGTGTTATGTTTTGGTGATTCTTACAATATTTCAATCTTTTTCATTATGATTATATCTGTGATCAATGACCTTTGATGTTACTATTGTTGTTATTTGGGGGTGCCACAAACAGTGCCCATATAAGACAGTGAAGTTAATTGATATATGTTGTATGTGTTCTGACTACTCCACAAGCTGGCCTTCCCCCTTCTCTCTCCCTGTCCTCAGGCCCCCTTATTCTCTGAGACACAACAATATTGAAATCAGGCCAGTTAATAACCTTAAGATGAGGGGCAGCTAGGTGGCACAGTGGATAGAGCACTGGCCCTGGAGTCAGGAGGACCTGAGTTCAAATCCGACCTCAGACACTTAACACTTACTAGCTGTGTGACCCTGGGCAAGTCACTTAACCCCAATTGCCTCATCAAAAAAAAAAAAAGGATATATAAATAACCTTAAGATGACTTCTAAGTGTTCAAGTGAAAGGAAGAGTCAGTCAGTGGGGCAAGCTACCTACTCATAACCTAAGAAGGGAAAGTAAAATGTCATCTAATCCATCTACTGAACCTCACCCCCACACACATACACAAATATAGGTCCCTAAGTAACAATGCATAGGGTGGTGGTTTGATAAAGGGAGTTTGGGCCCTGCTAGAAATTTCTACTCTCCTGGGAAGCTAAAAATGAGGAACCATACTAAATATAGCTAATCACTAATGGTCTTTTAGCTCCTTCATAAACCAGCTTCTCTGGTTGGCCCTTTTTTTTGGTTGGCCAAGGAAGTTGACCTTGCTTTGCAAAAGAGAGGCCCATAGCTCCTTTTCCATGAGTGCAGGACTCTATAGAAGAAAGTCAGAAGTAATCAACAAAAAGTAACTATGCATACAAACAACAGTAAGAGAAGTACACAGGGGGCAGCTAGGTGGTGCAGTGGATAGAGCACTGGCCCTGGAGTCAGGAGAACCTGAGTTCAAATCTGGCCTCGGACACTTAATGCTTACTAGCTGTGTGACCCTGGGCAAGTCACTTAACCCCAATTGCCTCACCAAAAAAAAAAAAAAGAAGTACACAGGCCAAGGAAGGAAGGAAAGAGTGAGGGTTTAAGAGAAGAATTCTCCAAAGGTCACTCCAGTTTGCAATTATATAATCCAGGAATTGCAGCAGCCTCCTTGTGGTTGCCCCAATAGGTTTGTTCCTAACCCCATTCCCAATACAGGAAACATTCTCTGTAGGGGAATGTAGCAATTTCAGGATCATACTAATATATTTTTTCCTTTTTTTGAGGGTATTTCTGGCCAAATCTAAATTGAATTATTGATGTGATCCTGGAGGCTCATGTCATTTTTCCAGACAACCAGTTAATTTATGAGCTGCCTAGCGTGGCCCACAACATGTAATTTGCAATAAAATTTGACTGATCAGCAATAACACAATTAGTTGCAAATGTCCATATTTGTATCTATTTGGTTAAGTGGCTTTTTCATTAAAGCAGGGGAGGCCAACAAATAATCATGATTTGGGATGTGATACAGGCCACAGTAAAGAATGGAATATGGAATCAGACCTTCAACTGGACAGGATTTCATCTCCAGGAACTTGAGCTTTTAGTCCAACACTATTTTTAAAAATCGTGATTTTATTGTATTTGTGCACATGTATGTGTGCATGCACATGTGCGTGTGTGCATTCACATGCCTGCATGTGTGCACATCTTGGACTGGGAAATTTGAAAGAAATTCAGTTCTACAAACTGCCAATAAATTTAAATGTTTTCTATGCACCAGGAATTGTTCTAAGACCTAAGAATACAAAGATAAAAATGAAATGTCCCTGCCTTTCAGGGGCTCACATTTTTCAAAAAGGATGTAACATATAAAAAATAAATAATGTACAAGGAAAATTCAAACAACAAAGAGAGAACATAGGCTCTCAAAGCTCAAAATGACTTTGGGGAACTTCTAATCCAATCTCCTACCTCAGTCAGTTAATAAACATTTATTAAGTGCCTACTATATGCCAGGCACAGTGCTAAATGATAGGGATAGAAAGAAAGGCAAAAAGTCCTTTCAACGAGCTCACAGTCCAACTGGGGAGACAACATGCAAAACAAACAAACAAACCACACTTATATACAAACAAAAGATATAGATATAGAGGATAAATTGGACATTTCTCTCCATATAAATTATGTTATAAATTGTAAATTATATAAATATGTAGATAGGTAGCTAGCTATAGCTGAATTATGTATGTGTATAACATATTATCAATACATATATCAATGTATAATATGTAACACATATCATACTATATATAACATTATTATATTATATTATGTATATACAATGAAAATAATATGTACGTGTTATATTGTATATGGTTGGTCGTTGTCCTTCATTTTCTAAGAGGACCAAAATGCCATCTATATTGGAGTCAAGATACAGTGTATCCAACTATGGTCAATCACACCAATACAAGGTCTGAAGGCTCTACCACAGGTTGAACGCAAAGAATCCATGTGAGCATTTGGGGTGGAGATGTCTAAATTTGTGCATCTTGCATTTCTTTTGAGCTACTGCAATTCTGCTTTGCTCATAGAATACAGTGCCTTCTTTGATGTGGGCACACAATGCTGGGCAGTCCTGTGCCAGTGTCTCCCAATGTCTCCCAATAGATTCCAAAGTTCTTCAGAGAGATCTTGATATTGTCCTGATATCACTTCATCTGACCTCCATGTGAGCACTTGCCTTGTAAGAGTTCTCGGTAAAACAGTCTTTTAGGCAAATGTACATTTGGCATTCAAATAATGTGGTCAGCCCATTGGAGTTGCATTCTCTGAAGTAGAGTCTGAATGCTTAGCAGTTTAGCATGAGAAAGGACCTCAGTGTCATATACTTGATCTTGCCAGGTGAACTTCAGAATCTTCCTAAGACAATTCAAATGGAAGTAATTCAGTTTCCTGGCATGGCACTGATAGACCGTCCAGGTTTCATAGGCATACAACAATGAAGTCAGCATAACAGCTCTATAGAGCTACTGTTTGGTAGGCAATCTAATACCTCTTCTCTCTCACACTTTCCATCAGAGCCTCCCAAACACTGAGCTAGCTCTGGCAATGCATGCATCAACCTCATCATCCATGTGGACATCCCTGGAAAGTAAACTGCCAAGATAAGTGAACTTATCCATAGCATTCAGAATTTCTTCATTTGCTGTAACCAATGGTTCTATGTATGAATGGTGGAGAACGTCTGTATTCTTTGTGTTAATTTTTAGGCCAAAATTAGCACAAGCAGCAGAGAATCGATCCACACTTTGCTGCATCTCAATTTCAGGGGCTGTATTGAATGTACAATCATCTGTGAACAAAAAATCAAGCACCAACTGTCCCTCTACTTCAGTCTTGTACCCTTATCAAGTTAAATAATTTACCATCAATATGGTAGCTGATCTTGATGCCATTTTCATCCTTGATGAAGACATCTGACAACATTGATGAAAACATGCTAAAAAGCATGGGAACAAACACACAGCCTTGCTTCACTCCATCGATGACTGGAGAGCACAAGAGCATCATGCAACCATGTTGTCATGAAAGTGACTCAATGCTGATGAACTTCCCCAGGCTGACAGCATCAAAGGCCTTGGTCAGATTGAGAATGCTGTGCACAGACCTCTGTTGTGCTCCTGACATTTCTTCTGGAGTTGTTGGATAGCAAACACCATAGTGACCATTCCTGGTCCCTTTATGAAGCCACATTGGCTTTCAGGTAGATGACCATATTCAAGGTGAAGAATCAGCCTTATTAAGAAGGATTCTGGGGGAAGCTAGATGGCACAGTGGATAGAGCACGGGCCCTGGAGTCAGGAGTACCTGAGTTCAAATCCGGCCTCAGACACTTAACACTTACTAGCTGTGTGACCCTGGGCAAGTCACTTAACCCCAATTGCCTCGCTAAAAAACAAACAAACAAAACAAAACAAACAAACAAAAGAAGGATTCTGGCAAGAATCTTGCCAGCCATGACTAAGAGAGAGACACCACTCCACCCCTCCCCAACCCCATGATTGCTACAGAACAACCTATTTCCTGTTTCTTTATAGAGATGGATAATGGGGTTATCCTTGAATTCCTGGAGATAACCTCCTCTTGCTATATAACCTGGAAAATTTTAGTCAGCTTTTATACAAGCAGTGGATCCCCTGCCTTGTAAATATGAGCTGGAATAGAATCAGCACCAGGCGTTTTGCCACACAAGAAGAGCTTAATGGCATTCAAAACCTCTTCAGTTGAAAATTCAGTTAGAGAGGTATATAGTCAACCTGAGGTACATAGTCAATGGCTTTAGCACTGATCAATGACAATCTCTTAAAAATACAATGTGTTCAGCCCATCTATCCAGGATCACGTCTATTATAAATCAATGTGGCTCCATCAGCACTGAGTAGTTGAGATACACCATAGGTCTTTGGCCCATAAATAGGCATTATAAAAGCACTTTGGATTGTTACTATCAGAATAAAATGGAATTTACTTTTGATGGAGTCAAATGCTGCCTTCTTAGAGATGGATAAACTTTCTTGCTCATAAACCCCATGGAGTTCTCATTTCTTGTTTAGCAACTTCTAAATTTCCCCATCATTTTTTCCCAACCAATCTCAATGTTTGTGGGTGTTCTGGACAAGATGAGTAAATGCAGTTCTGCACAACAAATCTCTGAAAGCTGCCCACTCCTTTTGCCAACCATGTATTGATTCAGCTTTCCCCAAATTAGCAAAGAAGTGTTCATGCTCAGAGAAGCACTCTAATCTATTAACATTAAGTCTTCTAGTAGTCATCTTACCTTGGGACTGCAGCTTTTGTTGAATGTGAATGTTTAGCTTGGAGAGGATAAGTCTATGATCAGTCCAGCACTCTGCACCATACATAACCTTCATCACTCTCACATCTTGTCATCTCTTCTCCTTACAATGATGTAGTCTATTAAATTAAATTAAGGGCAGCTAGGTGGTGCAGTGGATAAAGCACTGGCCCTGGATTCAGGAGTACCTGAGTTCAAATCTGGCCTCAGACACTTGACACTTACTAGCTGTGTGACCCTGGGCAAGTCACTTAACCCCCATTGCCCCGCAAAAACAAACAAACAAACAAAAAACCAAACCAAAAAAAATTAAATTGAATTAAAGTCAATGTTTGCTGTCAGGGTACATTGATGATGTTTTATTGTATTTAGATAAATGGAAGACATTGTTGTGAGAAGGTCATGAGATACACAGGTCTTCACTAGTGACAGTTGTTGTTGCTGTTTCTGACTCCATTCCTGCCAAGGACTCCCTGCCATGTATGGTAGTCTGTGCCTACTCTGGCATTAAAGTCACCCAGGATTATAAGCTTGTTTTCTTTTGGCACACTGATGATGAGGGTCTCTGGGTCTTCATAAAATTTTTCTTTGATTTCATCAGGGTTCATCATAGTGGGAGCATATGCATGGAATCACATTGCCAAGAGCCTGTCATTCACTCCATACAATCTTGTTGACTAGATTCTTTTTTTTGTGTGTGTGTGTGAAGCAATTGGAGTTAAGTGACTTGCCCAGGGTCACACAGCTAGTAAGTGTTAAGTGTCTGAGGCCGGATTTGAACTCAGGTCCTCCTGAATCCAGGGCCAGTGCTCTATCCACTGCACCACCTAGCTGCCCCTAGATTCTTTTTGTTTGGGTTTTTTTGGTTTTTTTAGTCAGGCAATTGGGGTTAAGTGACTTGCCCAGGGTCACACAGCTAGTAAGCCCCTAGATTCTTTTTAATCACAAAACCTAAGCCAGCTTCACAGTACTCCTCTGCACTGCAGCCACTCCAGAAAAAAAAAATGGATATCCAGCTCCAACTTCGGTAAGCTGGCCTTCATTTGCCGGCTTTCTTCCATTCAAGACTGCTATATGGATATGATACCTGCTAAGTTCTCTTGAAACAAGAGCTGTTTCTTTCAGATCTACTGAATTTCATTTTGTTCATAAGCATGCATATATTCCATGTACTGATGGTGAGTAGAATCATCTTTGCAAAACTTTTTGCACATTTTTTTGTGTTTTGGCCTAAGGGTATGATCCTTGCTTCCCAAGTAAGCAGGGCAGCGTTGGGTAAAGTAGACAATTTTTAGGACATCTTATCTAGCCTCTTCCTGATGTCAAGAAGTAAGCAGTTTAGGGGCAGCTAGGTGGCGCAGTGGATAGAGCACCGGCCCTGGATTCAGGAGGACCTGAGTTCAAATCCAGCTTCAGACACTTAACACTTGCTAGCTGTGTGACCCTGGGCAAGTCACTTAACCCCAATTGCCTCACTAAAAAAAAACAACCCTAAACATTATATTATAGGCATATAATATTATATGTATATAATTATACATATATCACATTTAATGTATATAATGTTAGATTATTATGTGCATGTAATATATACATAATGTATTCTATTGTGTATATAATTTGCATATGTGTATATATGGCATACAATATATACCTATATTACATACATTATATACACACAGATCAAGATATATAATGTATATATACACATATAACATATATTCAGATATTATAGATATAAAATGTAGTCTAATATATAATATAATCATAATAAATAACATGTGTTGCACATATAATTTCTATTTGGATGTATGTATAACATGTAATGTGATATACAATATAATGTATGCTATATAAAATTTGTGGATATATGTATATAACACGTATAATAATTATGTATGTATACACACATACAGAGGATAAATTGGAAATAGCTGATAGCAGAAAAGTCCTTGACATCACCATGACAGGGGGTGAGTCAAGCCTTTGCTGGAACACATACAGCTTGCTCCTCCTTCCTTTTTACATCCCTCAGCCCCTTCATTTCCTTGTTGAATAGCTTTGATGTAGGGAATTTTTCCTTATATGAAAGCCAGCACCTGTCCTACCCCCAGCCTCCGACTCCTACTCACTGTTTGAATACATTTTAACCATACCACTAACTCACTGCATGCTCTTAGACAGGTCATTTCACTTCTCAATGTTCCCATCTATAAAATTGGAAATAATAGTTCATAATTATACAGTGTTTTGTGGGTTTTCCACCATAGAGAATAGTTCTGAAAATATCAATTTAAGTTTCAGAGTAATTTATTGGAAAAAAAATCATGTAAATACTTCCTATTCCCAACCTTGAGAGCAAACTTACTTTTTAATCACACCTCCAGGCTCTGGGATAAACAAACCCAAACCTGTCCTACCTCAGTACAAGGGTAAACAAATAGGAGAGGGTGGAGTGCAGAACCTTTGCTCTAGTCCCTGCATGGCCACTAACTCATGAATGTTCTTCTGGAAATCTCTTCCCCCTTCTAGGCTTCAGTTTTCCCTCACATAACATGAAGGTGTTAGATGATTTTCAAGGACACTTTCAACTCTAAACCCTATAAATAATAATTAAAATAAACCCACATTTCTATAGTTTTCAGTTTTACAAAATTCTTTCCTCAAAATAATTGTGTGAAAGAGATAGTTTAATTATCATTATTATCTTTATTTTATAGATGAGGAAAGGGAGGCCCAATTAATCGGCATGTGCCAGTCACTATTCTAATTTCCCTGGGAAAACAAAGGCAAAAATAAAATACTCCCTTCCCTCAGGAAGCTTGGATCTAACAGAATATAAAACACTGTCACCTAATAGGTTCTCATGATTTTAATGATCATCTCTCTAAATGACTCACATATTTATAAATCTAGTTCTAGTCTTTCTCTTAAAAAGAGACTCTTTCTGGGGCAGCTAGGTGGCGCCGGCCCTGGATTCAAGAGGACCTGAGTTCAAATCCAGTCTCAGACACTTAACACTTACTAGCTGTGTGACCCTGGGCAAGTCACTTAACCCCAATTGCCTCACTAAAAAAAAATAAAAAGTCTAACACTTGCTAAAGCTTATAATTTATTGGCAACCACTCATTAGATATTTTAGACAGTATAGCTAGAATTTTAGCCCTTACAAAAGTAACTTGTAGGAATCAGAATAATCTACCTGTATGAAGTGGCACTTGAGATGACCTCTGAAGGAAGCCAGGGATTCCGTAAGATGGATGTGAAGAGGAGCAATGATCAGACTGTCCTGGATCAGATTACTTTGGTAACAATGGTAGTTTGCAGGTCCCGAGGCTGAACCATCCTAATACAATACTCAATATCCCAAGAAAGTAGCAACAGGACAAGCCTAGACCTTCTCTCCAAAAATAAGGAAAATCCAACCTTAATATCAAGTCCAAAGTCAGGAACTAATCTGGAAGATTGAGCAAATTAAAAAAGGAATTCCACATAAAAAGCAATTATGGTGATAGGGATGCTCAAGACATAAATATAAAAGAAAAAAATTACTCCAAAATACTACAAGCAAAGTTTCAAAATAAAGCACACCTTGGACACAAGTTCAACTAGAATTTCTGGAAGAGATACAGCAAGAGTTTTTCAAAGAGCTTAAAAGTATTTTAAAAAACAAATCAGGGCAGCTAGGTGGCGCAGTGGATAGAGCACCGGCCCTGGAGTCAGGAGGACCTGAGTTCAAATTCGATCTCAGACACTTAACACTTACTAGCTGTGTGACCCTGGGCAAGTCACTTAACCCCAATTGCCTCACTAAAACCAAACCAAAACAAACCAAAACAACAACACCAAAAAAAATCAGAGAAATGTTGCTTTGGATTGGAGGAAAGGTCCTTCACTCTAGGAGGGAGAAATGATATGAATTGGGATGTGAGGTAACACCTGGCAGAATAGAGGCCAAACAGGAGACTAGAAACCTGATTGGCATCAGGCAAATCATTGTGGTCCTTTCACAAAAAGGAGGGATAGGGTCAAGCAGCATCTCTAGCCCTCCAGCATTCAGGCAACAAGACTGGGATTCTGGATGTGAACCTCTGTGGTCCCAGCATTCCCCAAATGCTAAATGTACAAGACAAGACCGTGTAGCCATATGACAATGGCTGGGTAACTGTGTTTGTGGACCAAGAACAAACGATCTCCTTCATGTTTGTGGGCTTCCTACTGAAGAAGCTAGATGAAAGTGTGGTGTGTAAAGGCCCCAAGAAAAATGCATTGGTAAAACAGTTTGCCTCTGATGTGGCCTGGGTTGACCTACACCATCTCATTGTGTATATTCTGCAGGGACCTCTGATGAGCACATTTCTGCTGTGGAAGCCTTTCACCCTTAGAAGACCCTGACAGCTATTTCGGTTACTATATCCCAGGCAATATCTGTGGGTGATGTCAGGAGAGAACTAACGCAAAAGTCCTCTTTTTGGGCTATGTGCCCCTCCATCCTCAACTTATAAAGAGTTTAGAGGAAGGCCAAGACTTCATTCAGGAATTCCCTAAAAGCCCTGCTTTCTTTGCATTTATTTCTGTCTTTCAGAAGAACCTAGATGGGACATTGGCTCAGATCTCCTAACGAAGGCATCTCAGGCTCTTGCCTACTGTGATTCCTGTTTTGCTGTTGTTGGATATAGACCTTTGCTTAAAAGAATTGCAATGAGAAGAATGTCACAGAACACAGACCTCTAAAGAAACTTGCTGGATTATTCAGAAGCCCTCAGTGCAAAAGACCAATGACATATTTTGTAATTCTACTGCTATTAAAATAGGCTTCCTAAGGACCAGGTAGCCATTGCCTCAGGTGTATTGGCTTTTTTGGTTTTTCTACCACCCCTCACAGCATGTCAAGCTCTGACATGTTTCCTCTCATAGCTGACTTATGTGAATCCACAGTGGTTAATGATGCTGAGATTTTAGCTGCTTCTAACAAAACAGGACCATGAAGGGCATGCTGATTTTAGCCAAGATGTAGCTAACCATAGAGACATCCCTTCATAAAGACATAGGCATCACTCTCTCTACCTATGGTACAGAGACTATTGGATATACTAGGGACATCTTTCCTTGGCTCTGGATACAGAATTCTAACTTGATGTTCAGTCAACTTTTCTCGACAAAGAGAAGTGGTTTGTCATTTCTTTTTCCAGCTCATTTTACAGATGATAAGACTAAGGCAAATGGGGTTAAATGACTTACCCACAGTCACATAGTTAGTAATTGGCTGAGGCCAGATTTGAACTCAGGAAGATGTCTTCTTGACTTCAGCCCCAGTACTCTGTCCACTGAACAGCTGCCCTAGGATTCTTACTACTAAGTGCTATAGTTGGAATATTTCCTTTTTTTCAGATGTGTAAGTACCATTTGGCCATTAAGTCCATATGATAATTTGTAAACATAGGTAGTCTAAAGAAATGTAACTTTAGCCCCACTGTATCATAACCTTGATGTCAACTGACAAAAATTTCCTCATTCTTAAATATACCTCATATGTGGGAAAACTGGGACACCAATCCACTGTTGGTGGAACTGTGAAAAGATTCAACCATTCTGGAGAGCAATTTGGAACTATGCCCAAAGGGCTATAGAACTGTGCACACCCTTTGATCCAGCAATACCACTGCTAGGTTTATATCCCAAAGACATTTCCCACAAGAGAAAAAGACCTATTTGTACAAAAATATTTCTAGCAGCTCTTTTTGTGGTGGCTAAGAATTGGAAATCAAAAGAATGCCCATCAATTGGGAAATTGCTAAGTAAACTGTGGTATATGATGGAGATGGAATGTTATTGTGCTATAAGAAATGGCAAACAGGATGATTTCAGAAACACCTGGAAAGACTTTTATGAACTGATGTACAGTGAAGTAAGCAGAACTAGGAGAACATTATGCACAGTGACAGCAATACTGTTTGATGAAAAACCCTGAGTGACTTAACTATTCTCAGCAATACAATGATCCAAGACAATCCCATAGTACTATTGATGAAACATACTATCCACCTCCAAAGAAAGAGCTAATCTTGATCACAGACTAAAGCATGATATTTTTCACTTTCCTTCATTTTTTCTTTTATTCAAGTTTTCTCATACAAAATGACTAATATGGTAATTTTTTATATAACTGAACATGTATAACCTATATCTGAATGCTTACCACCTGAGGGATAGGGAAGGGGAGGGAGGGAAGGAGGAATAGAATTTGGAAGTCAAAACTTTAAATAGAAATGTTTATTATTATTTTTAAAAAACATACCTCAGGAATGCTTTGTAATGTTAAAGGAACCCATGATTAAAGCAATTCCCCCCATCAAAAAAAATCAGAGTGTAGAAGGAAAAGATAGGAAAATAAATAAATGCAATGGAAAAGAGAATGGGCAAAAGAATTACCAGCTTGGAATAAGAGATACAAAACCTCACCCAAGAAAAAAAGAATTTATCAAACAGAAGTTAGTATTCTAATAAGACAAATAGAAATATTAAAACAAAGTCAAGGGCCAGCTAGGTGGCACAGTGGATAGATCACCGGCCCTGGATTCAGGACTACCTGAGTTCAAATCCAGCCTCAGACACTTGACACTTACTATGTGACCCTGGGCAAGTCACTTAACCCCAATTGCCTCACTAAAAAAAACACAAAAAAACCAAAGTCAAAAGACTGAAAAAGAAGGACAAAATTTTAAAAACACACAAGTAAACTTCAAAACAGAGGAAAGATAATTTAATAATCAATGAACTATCTGAAAGCCATAATCAGAGACAGAGACAGAGACAGACAAAGACAGAGAGAGAGAGAGAACAAGAGAGTCTAGAAAGACTATTTTAAGAAATACTAAAAGAAACTGCCCAGATCTCTTAGAACCAGAGGACAAAGTAGATATAGAAAGAGTTCACAAGTCATTTCCTGAAAGAAACCCTCAAGTGAAAATTCTTAGGAATATTATAGTAAAAATTCAAAATTCCTAGGTCCAAAAAAAAAAATTGCAGACAATCAGAAAGAAGGAATTCAAGTAATAAGGAGCCACAGTCTGTATTACATATGATTTTGCAGCCACTGCCATAAAGAACTGGTGAGTTGGAATAAAATATTCCAGAATGTAAAAAATAGCTGTTTACAACTAATAATAACTTACTCAGCAAAACTGAGTAGAATCCTAGAGGGCAAAAGATAGACATTCAATGAAATAGGGGACTTTTAAGCATTCTTGATGAAAAGACCAGAGATGAATAGAAAATATGAAAAACAAACACAGGCACCAAATAACAACATAAAAAGTTAATCACAAGAAAACAATCATAATGGACTAAAGAAGGACAAACTGTTCACATTCTAATATGGGGAGATAGCACATCTATTCCTTCATCACAAAGAGTCATAAAGGGAGTCTAATTAGACAGAAAGCCTCAAATTGGTTCTATTGTTTTGATGATCTTTTTTTTTTTTTTTTTTTGCGGGGCAATGGGGGTTAAGTGACTTGCCCACGGTCACACAGCTAGCAAATGTCAAGTGTCTGAGGCCGGATTTGAACTCAGGTACTCCTGAATCCAGGGCCGGTGCTTTATCCACTGCGCCATCTAGCTGCCCCTGTTTTGATGATCTTAAAAGGTGAATGCAAAGGGGAGTAGTGAAGTAATATACAGGGGCAGGGAAAAGAAATATCAGAGGAATCATCTCACATACTTGTGATATGCAAATAAAAGTCTGTAAAACAAGAAGGAAATGGGGAAGGGAGCAGACAACACTTAAACCTCTCATCTGAACTGGTCAAAGGAGGAAAGAGTATATATATAAACATATAAATTCTTAATTGTGTACAGAAAAAAAATTCTGCAAAGAGGGAAACAGGAGGGAAAGGAGAAAATAGAGGAAAGATAGATTAAAGAAAAGATTAGCCTTAAGAAAACTCTACCAGAAGACTAGGGAATTTGAAGAGGATTTTAAAAGAAAAAAAAAGGATAGAATTAGGTTCTGGGTGAGGGAAAAAGAACATGGGCAGGTGAACACAATCAGAAAACATTAAACCAGAGCACTGGTGCTGAGCTCACTTCTTGTCTCTGATTACCCTATTCTTTATATAGAGGAGTGGGAACCAAAGAGAAGGAAAAATATGAGAATGGGATGGAGGGAAATATACAATTAGCAATCATAACTATAAATGTGAATGGGATAAACTCATACAGCACAAAGCAGAATGGATTAAAAAACAGCATTCAACAATATGTTATTTAGAGAAACACATTTGAAAAAGAAAAATGCACACAGAGTTCAAATAAAGAGCTGAAGTAAAAAAGGTAGGGGTAGCAATTATAAACTCACATAAGGCAACAGCAAAAATAGATTTAATTGAAAGAGATTTTTAAAAAAACCTACATCTTGCTGAAAGGTACGATACACAATGAATCATGTATGTACCAAATAGTGTAGCATTCAAACACTTTCAGGAATGAGTTTTAAGAAGAAATAGAAAATAAATTTATACTACTGGGGGACCTCAATTCATCCCTCTCAGTCTTCAAAATATCTAAACAAAAACAAAAAAGTGAAGGATATGGATATAATTCAGCATAAATAGCCAAAAAATCAAAGGACTTGAAAAATGAAGGATTTGAATAGAATTTTAGAAAAGTTAGATATGATAAATTCCCGGAGACTGTTGAATGGGAACAGAAAGAAGTGTACATATATCTCAGTTTTGTATTGTACCTCCAAAAAAATTCGCCATATATTATCTCAGTAAAAACATCAAAAACAAATTCAGAAGAGCAAAAATTAGACATATCTTTCATGGACCACAATGCAATTAAAAAGTTAATTAAAATTATATTCAATAAAAGGTAAATAAAGAAAATATTTAAAATTAATTGGAGACCAAATAACTTAATCCTGAATGATGGTTAGATCAGAGGACAAATCATAGAAATATTCATTAATTTCATTTAAAATGTCAGCAATGAGGGGGCAGCTAGGTGGTACAGTGGATAAAGCACCGGCCCTGGATTCAGGAGGACCTGAGTTCAAATCCAGCCTCAGACACTTGACACTTACTAGCTGTATGACACTGGACAAGTCACTTAACCCCCATTGCTCTGCAAAAAAATAAATAAATAAATAAATAAATAAAATGTCAGCAATGAGACAACATATCAAAAATTTTGGGATGAAGTCAATGAGGCCACAGGGGGAAATTTATATCTCTAAATACATTCATCAACAAAAGAGAGAAAAAGCAGATCAATAAGTTGGGCATGAAACTAAAAATACCTGATAAACTAACAAATAAAGGGCCTTCAGTAAAATTTCAAAACAGAAATCTTGAAAATCAAAGAAGAGATTAACAAAATTGAAAGCAAAAAAAATTGAATTGCTAAAGAAAATTACTAGTTATTTTTAAATACACACAATAAATAGATAAACCATTAGCTAACTTGATTTTTTTTTTAAACAGGGCAATGGGGTTAAGTGACTTGCCCAGGGTCACACAGCTAGTAAGTGTTAAGTGTCTGAGGCTGGATTTGAACTCAGGAACTCCTGAATCCAGGGCCGGTGCTTTATCCACTGCACCACCTAGCCGCCCCCAGCTAACTTGATTTTTAAAAAGAATGAAGAAAACCAAATTACCACTACCAACAATGAAAAATGTGAATTCACAAGCAATAAAAAAAAAATAAAGGAAATTATCAGGAACTTTCCCACCTAAGTGTATGTCAACTAAAATGAAAATATAAATGAAACTAATGAATATTTACAAAAATACAACATATCTAGATTAGCAGAACAAGAAAGGACTTAACCAAATTTTACAAAAAAGAATCCCAAAAGTCACAAAAGAAAGGCCCCCCCCAAAAAAAACCCAAACAAACAAACCCTGGAACTACATGGATTCACAAGCAAATTCTTTCAAACATGTAAAGAAAAATTAATTCCAATATTACATAAAGTATTTGAAAAAAAAACATTAAAAGGGGATCCTACCAAATTCTTTCTATGATACAAATATGGTCTTGATACCTAGACCAAAGAGTGTCAAAGCAGAGAAGAAAAAAATATGGAACAACAGCCCTAATGAATTTTGTTTCAAAGATTTTAAATAAAACGTGAGGAAGGAGACTACAGCAACATATTAAAAAGATTATACACTATTACGAGATTGTATTTATACTAGGAATGGAGGGCTATTTCACTCTTGGGACAAATGTAAATGTAAGTAACCATATTAATAGAAAGAACAACAAAAATCACATGATTATATCAATAAATACATTAAAAGTTTTGACAAGATAAAATACCCATTCTTGTTGCAAAAAAATCGAAAGCTTGGAACAAATGGGTGTCTCTTTATTATGATAATTTGTATCTGTCTAAAAATAAGAGGTGGGAGGCAGAGTCAAGATGGCAGAGGAGAGACAACAACCCAGATGAATTCTCTCAACATTGTGATGCCTCAAATCAAATTCTGGAGCAGCAGAGCCAACAAAAAATCAAGGAGAGACATTTTTCCAACCTAAGACAACTTGGGAGGTACCACAGTCAGGATCACATAAGATTTAGCAGCTTCCATATTAAAGGAGTGAAGAGTTTGGAATATGATATTCTACAAGGCAAAGGAAGTAGGATTATGATCAAGAATAATCTGCCCAGGGACAGCTAGGTGGCTCAGTGGATAGAGCACCGGCCCTGGAGTCAGGAGTACTTGAGTTCAAATCCGGCCTCAGACACTTAACACTTACTAGCTGTGTGACCCTGGGCAAGTCACTTAACCCCAATTGCCTCACTAAAAAAAAAAAAAAAAGAATAATCTGCCCAGCAAAACCAAGTTTCTCTGATTAAGTCTCCCAATTTCCCAAATATATAGGGAACTGAGTCAAATTTGTAAAAATAGGAGCCATTTCTCACTTGATAGTCAAAGGATATTGTTTCAAGTGAAAAGAGGTAAACTGAGAAAACAAAGTCCAAACAATGCAATTTACTGGCAAGGCATGCAGTTGCTAAACAAATTGGTTCCAAGGTCCCTCAGTAGACACAAGGATCTCAGGGTTTTTATAATAAAGCACAATTACTATTTTTAGATTTAGGACTTTTCTGTTACTTGGGATGATGATTGATTGCATCCACCTGCATCCTGCAAGCCAAAGACACAATAATAGCTGATTTCCTTGAAATGACATGATTTACAGACTAACTAGACTTACCTCAGGGACACAGAACTTAACTTCAGCAATTATACAAATGTTGGTGATGATACAAAATGGAATTGATTTGATTCTCACGATATGAACAGGAAGTTTCCAGAAGAAGAAATCAAAGCCATCTATAGTTATATAAAAATGCTTTAAATCACAAATGTTGGAGGAGAGGAGGAAAAAATAAGTACACTAATGAATTTTTGGAGGAGTTGTAAACTAGTCCAACCATTCTGGAGAACAATTTTGAACTATGCCCCAAAAGTTATAAAATTGTGTATTCCTTTTGACTCAGAAATACCACTATTAGTTCTGTACCTCAAAAAGATCAAAGAAAAATCAAAAGGGCCTATATGTACAAAATATTTACAGCAGCAATTTTTGTGTTGGTAAAGAATCAGAAATTGAAGAAATGCTCATCATTTGGGGAAGGGCTGAACAAGTTGTGGCATAATTGCAATGGAGTACTATTGTGCTATAAAAAAAAATGATAAGGGGAGTGGTTTCAGAAAAATATGTCAAGACCTATATGAACTGATACAAAGGGAAGTGAGTAGAATCAGATCATTGTATACAGTAATAGCAATATTGTTATGATGATAAACTGTGAAATACTTAGCTGCTCTGATTAATACAATGATCCAATATAATTCCAAAGGTCTCATGATGAGAACATGTTATCTACCTCCATAAAGAGAACTGATGAAATCTGAGTTCAAATTAAAGTATAATTTTCTCACTTTATTTTTCTTGCTTTTTTGTAATATGACAAATATGGAAATATACTTTGAATGATTTCACGTGTATAATCAATATCTTATTGCTTGCCTTCTCAGTGTGTGGGGAAGGGGTAGAAGAGAAAGAGAGAACTTGAACTCAAAAAAAATTTAAAGACTGTTGAATAAATAAATAATAGATTTTTTTTAAAGTAAAAAATCAAAACAAATGCCAGCATTATATATAATGGGGATAAACTAAAGACCTTTCCAATAAGATCAGGGGTAAAGTAAGGATGTACACTATTACCATTATTACTCAGCACAATGCTAGAAATGTTAGCTATATCAATATGACAAGAAACATAAATTGAAAGAATAAGTATAAGCAAATAGGAAACAAACAAAATTATCACTTTTTGAAGACGATATCATAAAAATCATCAGCATTAAGGGGCAGCTAGGTGGCTCAGTGGATAGAGCACCAGCCCTGGATTCAGGAGGATATGAGTTCAAATCCAGCCTCAGACACTTAACACTAGCTGTGTGACCCTGAGCAAGTCACTTAAGCCCAATTGTCTCACACACAAAAAGAAAGAAAGAAAGAAAAATCATCAGCATTTCTATAAATTATGAACATATCCATCAGGAAGAGATAGAAAGAGAAAGTCAATTAAAAAGAACTATAGAAGGGGCAGCTAGGTGGCACAGTGGATAGAGCACCGGCCCTGGAGTCAGGAGTACCTGAGTTCAAATCCGGCCTCAGATACTTAACACTTACTAGCTGTGTGACCCTGGGCAAGTCACTTAAACCCAACTGCCTCACTAAAAAAAAAAAAAAAAAAAAAGAACTGTAGGAAATATAGAACATTTTGGAAGCTATCTACTAAGACACACATAGGAACTATAAAAATACCAAAAAACCCACTCTATGAAAATAAAAACAGAGCTAAATAATTGGAGACATATTAATGTCTCACTGGTAGGCTGAGCTAAGAGAATAAAAATGATAATACTGCCAAAAATAATTTCCTTACTCAATGCTATACCAAATTATGGCACCAAAGGATTACTTTATAGAATTAGAAAAAATAATGATAATGAAAAATCAGACATGACTGAAACAACTAAATAACAACAATGATAAAATGTATCTGAAAGGAAAAAAGTTCAAGGTTGTCAAGAGAAAGAAGGGAGGAAATGAGAAGGAAGAGGGCCCAGCAGCACCAGATGTCAAATTATACTATAAAGGAGTAATCACACAAAAAATTTGGTACTAGTTAAGAAACAGAGATGTGGATTAATGAAACAGTTTAGATATACAATATATAGAAACGAACAAGCATAGTGGTATGTGTTCAATAAACCCAAAGATCCTAGTTATTAAGGCAAGAATTCACCATGTAACAAAACCACTTGGGAAAATGGCAAGCAGTTTGACAGAAACTAGATATATACCAATATCTCACATCATATACACCATATACATCTAAGCACTAAATGGATACATAACTTGGAAATAAAGGGTGACAATATAAACAAATTAGAAGAACAAGGAAGAAATTATACTTCAGATCTACAGATAAGGGAAGAGTTCATGACTGAGCTAGAGATAGAGAGCATCAGATAAGGAAAAATGGAAATTTTTTATTATATGAAGTTTTAAAAGTTTTTGCACAAACAAAACTGGTACAGCTAAAATTAGAAGGGAGCAAGTACCTGGGGGTGGGGAATGGGGGTGTGGATCTTTGTAGCAAGTTTCTCTGATAAAGGTCTCGTTTATAAGATATATAGGAAATGGATTCAAATTTGTAAGAATAAGATCCATTCCCCAATTAATAAATAGTCAAAGGATATGATTAGGTTTTCAAAGGAAAAAATCCAAGCTAGTCATATGAAAAATAATGTTCTAAATCACTAATAATTAAATAAATGCACATTAAAACAACTCAGGTTCTACTATACATCCCTCAGATTGGCAAAAATGAGGAAAAAAGGGAAAATGACAAATGCTAGAGAGGCTGTAGGGAAAGAGATTCATTACGATCCTGTTAGTGGAGCTGTGAACTGGTCCAACCACTCTGGAAAGGAATTTGGAACTATGCCCAAAAAGCTATTAAATTGTGCATGCTCTTTGACCTGATGACACAACTACTAGGTCCACTCTTCAAAGAGATCAAAGAAAAAGGAAAAGGACTCAAATGTACAAAAATATTTATAGAAGCTGTTCACAGTGGCAGAGAATTTAAAATTGACGGGGTGCCCATCAATTGAGGAATGGCTGAAATAGGTATGCTATATGAATGAATGGGATAGAGTACTACTGTGCTTTAAGAAATGATGATGGTGGGGGCAGCTAGGTGGTGCAGTGGATAGAGCACCGGCCCTGGATTCAGGAGGACCTGAGTTCAAATCCGGCCTCAGACACTTAACACTTACTAGCTGTGTGACCCTAGGCAAGTCACTTAACCCCAACTGCCCCACCAAAAAAACCAAAACAACAACAACAACAACAAAAAAGAAATGATGATGGTGACAGTTTCAGTGAAGTCTTCTGAGAAGACTTTTTATGCACTGAAACAGAGTGAAGCGAACAGAAACAAGAGAACAATTTATACAATAACAACATTGTAAAGAAAACCAACTTCAAAAGACTTAGGGACTCTGATCATCATGATGACCAACCAAGATCCCAGAGGACTCATGATGAGTCAGACTATCTACCTCCTGTTAGCAAAGTGATAAACTCAAGAGTTCAGATCAAGACATAATTTGAATGGGAGGGAGGCATAGTCAATGTAGAAATGTGTTTTTCTTAACTCTACATTTTTATAACAGGATTTTTTTTTTTTTGCTTTCTCAACTTACGGGGGAAGGGAAGTAGGAGGGAGAGAAGGAAGGTCTTCATTTGAAAAATAAATAAAATTTCATTGAAAAAATAAAGGTAATAGATTATCTTGGTGAGGGCAATTGCCATCCTGAATAAAAGATGTGTCCTTGTGAAACAAGATGAATCTGGTCCTGTTTCTAAGAATATTCACTAGGTGGTACACTGTCATGAAAAGAAGAACTGTCTGGAATCAAGAGGTCCAGATTCTAGTCCTAGATCTAGGAGACCTAAGCAAGTCACTTAACTTCAATTAATATTAGTTTTACTATCTGTAAAGTGGCATAATGGTCCCTCGCCTCTCTCTCTCTCTCTCTCTCTCTCATAGGGATTCTGCGAGGGTCCCATGAAAATATGGATGCAAAACTTACTCTCAGAAAAGAATAAATTGTGATAAAGAAGTGAAGTATCAAAATTGAATCTGGACTTCCCCAGTTGGGATTGGCTTAAATTGAAATCCAAATGTTCTCCTGGTATCCAAAAATTCTCTTTTTCCTGGCCAGGCACTAAGTTCGGGAAGCCCAAGTTTCCTCATTGGTCCCAAGAACATAGAGCACCGTCCTGCAGAGATGTTTGAGAAGAGATGCTTCTTGTGGGTCAGCTCCCCTGCCATTCCAGGGCTGGAAAGAGGAAGGAGGGCAAGGTAGGGCAGAGGGATGCATGTTCTTTCAACAGAATTTGTGTCTTGAATTAATCCAATAATATCCAACAAACATTTATTAAGCCCCTACCATATGCCAGCACTGTGCTAATCACTGGGTAAACAATTAAATAAAGCAAAAAAACAGTCCCTGCCCTCAAGGAGTTTATAATCTAAAGAGAGAGAGAATACACAAAAGTAAGCAGAAAAGTGAGGGGAGGGCATGGGCCACCAGAAGGTAGCCAGGATGAGGGCGTCTTGTTCCATGGACCTGAAACCAAGCATGGCAGCAGATGCAAAGTGGAGTGAAAACCTCTGTGGTCTGGATTGGTCTTTGAAAGGGAGGAAGTTGATTCATCAGCACCAGAAACTACTATCAGGCTGAGGGATCTGCCCTCAGTATTGAGGTCTCCTAGGCTAGGAGAGCAGCAGAAAAGGCTGAGTGTTAGGATTTATTTCTTCAGATCATAATCTCTTTCCTCTGAAAAAGAAAAAAAAAAACTCCAAAAACAACTTACATTTCCTAAGAAATGAGAATGATAAAAAAGGAATGTTGATGTGGGTAAAGCTGCTACTCTGGTGGGGAAAGATGTCCTGAATGACTGTGGTCATTGTGGTTTAATCCTGATTCTTACTCACACTTGCTGTGAGGCTTTCAGTGAGTTACTTGAACTCTCTGTTCCTTGGTTTTCTTCATTATCACAGACAAAATGATATTTGAAACCCACTTATTTTAAGAGTGTAATTTATATCCCAGAATAAGAGTTTTTCAGGTCTCTGGGGATATCTATTCTATTTTAACAACAAGCAATGATGCTTGAGTGATTTGAAACACATCTTGGACACAGTGGACTGAGGTTCTTAGCATCTCCTGGGGGCTAAGACCTTAGTTAATCGTTTGAATCCACTTCTCAGGAAACTTCCCATCATCAGAGTTTGGGTTGGGATGGCCCTAGGGGTGAGGAGACTTTGGTCAGAGAGGGAAGTGAAGAAACAATGTGTTTTCTGGATCAGTGAACACTTTGACAGGACAGTCAAAGAAATTAATTATCAGCTTGACAGTGGACCAGAGAGCAAACACCACTCTAGAATTTTTGTAGTCAGCCCCAGGTTCTTAAAGAATTGGAGAAGGATCCATGTAGAAGGTGGAATAGAAAAGAAAGCATTCCTGCTTCCTGATGTGACTGTAAGAGACAGCCTGAGGCAGCTAGATGACGCAGTGGATAGAACACCGGCCCTGGATTCTGAAGTACCTGAGTTCAAATACGGCCTCAGACACTTAACACTTACTAGCTGTGTGACCCTGGGCAAGTCACTTAACCCCAATTGCCTTACTAAAAAAAAAAGAGACAGCCTTCCACTCTTATAGGATTTAGTTCTGGAAGTGATCTTAGACATCAGCTAGTCTAACCTTCTCTTTTGACAATTGGAAAACTGAGGCCCATAGAAGGGAGATGATTCATTTAAGATAGTCAAGTAACAGAATCAGGAAGTGAATCCAGGTCTTCTGTACTTTTCCCATACACCATGATGGTCAGTGAAGAAGACCATGGAAATGACTGGGACTCTAATTGAAAAAAAAAGGGAAAGGAAAAGATTTATTCAGCAGCAATTTTTTTCTTTCTTTTTTTTAAATTACAGATTTAACATGAGCTTTTCAATATGTAAAGAACAGACAAGAAAATCAATGTTAAATGAAAATTTGTTACACTTTTTTCAAGCATATATTAAATTTGACATGGTGGTAACAAAATTGCCCAGCTTGTCTGCGTCTTCTCAGCTGCAGAATGTTTGAACATTGCTTAAACTGCTGAGGAAGAAAGACAATGTGATAGATTTAAGGTTGGTTTTCAGAGAAAGGGGGAAGTTCTATGTATTTTCATGACATTTAATTTCAGAACCAAGGTAGTTGGACCTTAGGGCTTTAGTCCACTAGAGGGCTAATTACTGCTGTTATGTGGTGTAAGAGATGGGACAAGGATAAGGGCTGTATGGCAGTTTGCCCCATTACTGCTTTACGCTGTGTAACCCATACCTGAGCAATCCCTCATTCCCACCCAAATTAATCAATAAGAGGAAGATCTAAGAGGATACCATCAAACATTGTGAGCCTTTCCTTGGCTGAACTCCTGTTGCTGAGCCTGTTCACAGTATATATAGTTTGTATCAAAACCTGGGTTTTCCGGTAGCCACAACCAATAACCACAATGCCTCACTTTGAGTGTTTTTTTTTTCTCCAGCCCTCCTTTAGCCTTTACTTTCTGTTTAAGAGGGCTGTGGGAGTAAAGATAGTCAGATACAGAGGCAAAAAAAAAAAAATACAGAGATGATGCACGCTTGGCTGCCTGAGTGAGGCAGACTTAAAAGGGCCTTTACTTCTGGGGTAAGAGCATCACCACATCACACCACCATGTCAGGATGAATTGAATATCTTTAACATACTAGCACTGTACAGAACTCATGAAAGTTAATATTGAAAGAATGTCACAAATTGACTGACTTCCCAAGATCAGATGGTTGACCAAGTAGCCACCTTGGCTAAGTAAGCTCGTTCATATTAATACGTTTTTATTAAGTGCCTACTACGTGTCAGGCACCGTGCTAGGTGCTGGGAATAAAAACACAGAAATTTAATAGTCTCTTCCCTTAGGGGGTTACATTTCACTAAGGGAATATAATGCATATTGAGAAGTGGTGGCCAAAAAAAGGGAGCTTTGGTTTAGACATTCACAGGGATTGAGAACAGAGCCACAGGTTGGTAGATAGTCATAAAATGCCATTCACAGAATGTCTGATCTAGGAGGAACCTTAAAGATCATTTTGTCTAATTCCCTCATCATAGAAATGGAAAGATTGAGGCCCAAAGATGGAAGGATTTTGTCCAAGGTGACACAGACTGAGTAGCAAATTGAAACTCTGGGGGTCTTCCCCTCCCTGACTGATTCTCTTGTGAAGGCAAAGTAGACCAACTCTCGCCTCAATTCTCACCCAGCCTTTAATTACGGAATGGGTGTCACCTCAAACAAACTGAGATTTGGGAAAGATCTTAGCTTAAAAAGGCCAAGGTCTCCACTTGACTCCAATTGACTCTGGAGGAGAGAGTGAGACTGTTGACTTTGCACAACTCTGCCTTACTTAAATCCAATTCATTTGTAAGTCAAGACATGATCTTCATGACATCATTGGTCCTCTTCCAGAAGGAAGGATGAACAACAGCAATCCAGACTAGAACCTGGTTCTCCTAATTCCAAGTCCAATGCACTTTCCATCTGGGTGGGAGTGGGGCAGGGACATGCTTTGTCTAGAAAGTGTCATTTACCATAGTTCATTTTAGTAAAGTAGTATCGCCAAGTCAGAAGAACATCATGAAGGTGTCACAGGCATAGAATCTATGGTCTAGGAACCTGGCTAAGAATATGAATTCATAGAATCTGAGGATTACAGAGATGTAAGGTCCTCAGAGATCATCTTGCTCAATGCCACTGTGTCCAAATAAGAATCCTCTCTCCCACTTTTTTCACCAAAGAAATTCAGTAACAGGAAACTCACTACCTTCAAAGGTGGCCCATTCTACCTCTGGTTGTTAGTAATTGGTCACTAAATAAAGCCTAAACCTGTATCTCTGCAACCCCCTTGTTCCCCTCTTCCTCCCCTTCCCATTGCTCCAATTCTTACCTTTTTGCGTCAAAAAGAATGAGTATTCCCTCTTCCAGGTGAAAGCCTTTCAGATCCTGAAAGATAGCTACCATCTCATCCCTGTCCTCTCTAAATATCTCCAGTTCCTTCAAACTATCCTCCTACTGCGCCATATTCTTTACTCCCCTCCCCATCCCAGTTGCCCTCCTTTGGAATGCTCTGGTTTGGGGCCAGAATCAGAAACCTTTGCAGTCTCACACTCTGATGATACCTCCCCGCAGGATCTAAAGCTTGGCTCATGGGGACCTACAAGCCCTAGTTCCCTTTGCTATTCTGGGCTATAGCTAGTTAGACTTGATTATTGCAAACCTGAAATACCTAATTATCAGCAGCCTGGCTAGGCCCCAAATAATACTCCTTGGGGAGCCTTTGAAGCTCTGTAAAGGAAGAGTTTCTTTAATGTCAGCATATGAAGGGATCAGACTGAGGAAGACTGAGGAGGGAAGAGAAGGCCATGGGAATAAAAAGATGACCAGAGCCAAAATAGGAATCTAAAAAGTCCTATCCAGAAAAGACTCAGAGGGTCAGAGGGCCTGCGTTTTTATCTTGGCTCAGCCCCTTTCTAGCTTGGTGGTTTGAGGCAAATTCTATTCCCTTTTCTGGACCTCAGTTTGCTTAGCTGTCAAAGGGGGACAAGAAACCCTGGCCTGTCAACCCAATGGGGCTGTTTTAAGGATCAAAGGAAACAGCAGATCCCTATAAAAGGACTTTGAGAAGTTAAAAGGGGTTATTATCCTCTCCTCACATACACAAAACAGTCAATACCACATGGATGTGAAATCTGTGGCCTTTCTCCATCTCTGCCTACTGATAGACAACATTACTGGTTGGCGCCAAGCTCTCTGCAGGTCATCCTGAAAGCTTAGAGGGAATATACTTTCCTTCCTGGGGAGAGGAACATACCTTCAGCCTCCAAACTTAACGACAATGATACTAGCAACAACAACAACAATCCGTCACATGGGAACAATGCTTTACAGTTTACCCAGCACTTTGCAGTTCCCAAAAGCACTTTTCATCAATTCTCTCTCTTGATTGTCAAGCTAGTCCTATAAGCTAGGCAGGATAAAGATAACTCTATTTTACAAATGAGGAAATAGGCTCAGACAAGGTAAATGACTTGACCAAAGTCAGTGCATCTATTTTGGGTGTCTGTCAAATAGCTCTGTGTTCTATCTGGTCCCTACATTCCTTCTTCCCATACCTAATCTTTTTTTTTTTGGGGGGGGGGCAGGGCAATGAGGGTTAAGTGACTTGCCCAGGGTCACACAGCTAGTAAGTGTCAAGTATCTGAGGCCAGATTTGAACTCAGGTATTCCTGAATCCAAGGCCAGTGCTTTATCCACTGTACCACCTAGCTGTCCCCCCCATACCTAATCTTATCTAGCAGCTAGGTAGCACACTGGCCCTGGAGTCAGGAGGACCTGAGTTCGCTTCTCACCTCAGACAATTACTAGCTGTGTGACCCTGAGCAAGTCACTTAACCCCAATTGCCTTAAAAAAAATCCAGGGCCCTCTCTAGTTGTCCTGATATATATCTTGACACTCAACCCAGATGATTCTGGAGCAGAGAGTGAGGTTGGTGATCATGTATACCCCTCCCTCACTTAAATCCAATTCACCGAAAGTCATGACATCATCCCAATCTCATGGTCCTCTTCAAGAACAAAGGACAAGGGGGCAGCTAGGTGGTGCAGTGGATAGAGCACTGGCCCTGGATTCGGGAGGACCTGAGTTCAAATCCGGCCTCAGACACTTGGCACTTACTAGCTGTGTGACCTTGGGCAAGTCACTTAACCCTCATTGCCCAGCAAAAAAAAAGAACAAAAGACAAACAACAACATAATTTTATATGTAGTATAATCAATCAATCCACAAAACAATCAACAAGCATTTATTAAACACCTGCTATGTACCAAACATTGTACTAGATGCTGGCGATAAAAATATAAAGAATGAATTCCAATCACAAAGAGTTTATATTATAAATTAGGTAGCTAGAAAGCTTGACCTAAAGTCAGGAGACTTTTGTTCAAATTCAGTCTGTGACCGTGGTAAGTTGTTTGACCTCTGTCTACCTCAGTTTCCTCATCTGTAAAATGGGAATGATAATAGCACTTACCTTCCAGGGTTGTTGTGAGGATAAGTGAGATAACATTTATAAAGTGATTTGCAAACCTTAAAGCATTTAAAGGGGAAAACATCATATACACATACAACAGAACAAATACAAGGGCAGGAGGAGGGAGGGCACTGGCACCTGCGGGAATTAAGAAAGACTTCATGTAGAAGGCTGTTATCTTGAAATAATAGAGGGACTGTACTGAGGCAGAGGTAAGGCAGAGGAAGCTCAGTCCAAGCATGAGGGACAATCAGAGACCCAGAGACAGGAGGTTGTGTGAAGAATAAAGAGGCCACTTTAGCTGCATTGCAGAGTATGGGAGGGGAAGTAATAGACAACAAGACCAGAACAATAAGTTAGGGGAAAGTGATGAAAGGTTTTAAAAGCTAAACAGAGTAATATATATTTGATCCCAGAGGTAAAAAAGGGAAACATCAGAACTTAGCAGAAAAGAGACATGATCAGAAATGAAAATCACTTAGGCAGCTGTGTGGAAGATACACTGGATGGAAAGAAACTCGGGTCAGGACAAGCAATGAGGAGGCAATGGCATTAATCTATGCCAGAGGTGATGAAGGCCTGATCTAAAGGGGTGGTTATGTGAGTATCAAGAAGGGGTCACATGCAAGAAATGTCTTGGAGGAAGAAATGGCGAGCTTTGGCCATTGATTGGATATGTGTAATGCATGAGAGGGAAGAATCAAGGATGACATCAAGGTTATGAACCTAAGAGACTGGAAGAATGGTGGTGCCTTTGATAGAAATAAGGAAGTTTGGAAAAGGAGTTGTTTTTAAGGGAAAGATAAATGTTCTGTTTGGTGTGTATGTGTATATATATATATACATATATATATATATATATACACATATATACACATACACATATATATTAAATTTTAGATACCTATGGGACATCTAGTTAAAAATTTTCAATAAGCAACTGGCAATGTGGAACTGTAGCTCACAGAAGAGACCAGGTGAGAATACACACACACACAGTATCCACAAGGAAAGTGTAGTCAACAGCATTAAAACTTGCAGAGCAGCTAGGTGGTGCAGTGGATAGAGTACCGGCCCTGGAGTCAGGAGGACCTGAGTTCAAATCCGGCCTCAGACACTTAACACTTACTAGCTGTGTGACCCTGGGCAAGTCACTTAACCCCAATTGTCTCACTAAAAAAAAAAAAGAGAAAAAGCATTAAAACTTGCAGAAAGACAGAAAATATCATCAGATTTGGTGATTTTAGTAACTCTCATTGGCTTACCTATCCTATATTCTAAGCCCCTGAAAGACCTTGCTTCCATACTGAAAGGCTGATAGACTTGGAATCAGAGGAGTAGAATCTCCAGCTCATCTCTGCTACTTCCTGTGTGACCTGAGGTAAGTGATCACCTTTATGTCTCTAGGCCTTAGTCTGTTTAGCTGTAAAATGAGGAGATTGGATTAAATGACCTCTAAGGTCTCTTCCAGATCTAAAGATATTTGATAAGCCTTCATGTTTCTCCAAAGAAACTCCATTTTTTTTTCCTAGGGCACTCTTCCTTTTTTTTTTTTTTTTTGGTGAGGCAATTGGGGTTAAGTGACTTGCCTAGGGTCACACAGCTAGTAAGTGTTTAAGTGTCTGAGGTCAGATTTGAACTCAGGTCCTCCTGACTCCAGGGCCAGTGCTCTATCTACTGTGCCACCTAGCTGCCCCTAGGGCACTCTTGAACCCTGAATTCCCTTGGATCTGAGTTCCTGAGGCTTCCAATCCATTGCTAATGCTCTTTCCATTCTCTGGCTCTTACCTGGTCTCCATCACCAAAGAAAGACCAACTGGTCATTTCTGGGCACCCACTGTGGGCCCTGACCTGCACTACATCAAGCTTTCCTTTCAGAAACCTGGGGCAGAAGAGAAGGAGAAGAGTGAATCACATTTCCTGGATCCTGTGTTCAAAACTACTCCCAGTTTTGTTTTCCGCCCCCAGATGTCTTCACTTTCAAATATTGGTCCCCTCCAGGGACCCTGACCTGCCTATCAATCAATTCAATTCAAAAAGCAACATGAAGTATGGCACATACAAATATGAAAAATGACACCAGGGGCAGCTAAGTGCCACAGTGGATAGAGCACCGGCCCTGGATTCAGGAGGACCTGAGTTAAAATCTGGCCTTAGACACTTGACACTAGCTGTGTGACCCTGGGCAAGTCACTTAACCCCAACTGCCTCACACACACACAAAAAAAGACACCAACCCAGCTCTTAAAGGAGCTTAAAATCTATCAGGGGTGAAGGCACTCACACAAATAAGTACGGACTCCATGACAAGGGAGAGTGAGCTAAATACAAAGGAAAGGTCCAGGCAAAGGGCTTAGAAATTGAGGAGCAAGAGATGACCTTCAGCTAGAGAGGTTGAGGAAGGCTTCATAGAACAAACAGAAGCTGAATTGAGTCTTTAAGGAAGAGAAGGATTTCTTTTTCTAACTTATTTTGTTAGAAACATTTAAGTAGGGAGCAGCTAGGTAGCGCAGTGGATAGAGCACTGGCCCTGGATTCAGGAGGACCTGAGTTCAAATCCGGCCTCAGACACTTGACGCTTACTAGCTGTGTGACCTTGGGCAAGTCACTTAACCTTCATTGCCCCCCCCCAAAATATTTAAGTAGATGGATTTGGAAAGGATGCTACAGTGAGGATAAAGTATCCATTCCAGGCCTAGAGAAATGTCATCCAGGGCTATGTTGGTGTAAGCAACTGAGCTAAAGGTTAGGGCAAATAAGACTCATGGTTCCATGAGATTTGTGATCAGTTGCTGAGTCCAAAGCTCACTAACAGCTATGGGCACAGTGCTGGCTGGTTGGCAAACATTTCCTGATATGGAGATTAATGTATTGGGAAGGCTGAGCTTCCCAAGCTGGGAAGGAACAGGCTTGGTCTAACACTGGTTAGGCATCAGTGTGTAGTCTCTCCCATCTCACCCACCCCCATCCCCAACTCAGTTCTAAATCATAGTGCTGGGTCACACAGGAGGTCCCGTATACAGGGGTCTGGAAGGTAGAGGAAGAACATTTTAAATCACCTCTTTTCCAGGAAAGGGAATTTAACTAATCTTTGGGTCCTTTCCAACTTTTAAAAAACTAATCCACCTCTTTTCCTGGTGGTTTCCTTATCCCCAGAGGTACTGTTCCAAACCTAGTCAAATGCCTAGTTGCCCCTTCCCCGTTCACAACTCTGCTCTAGACTTGTAATCCTTTTCTTTTCCCTTCAAAACATAATCTTTCAGTTCTGAGTCTCACTGTAACAATGTCCCTCCAAGGGACTAGCCTGCAAATTTCTGATAGACTACTTCATGTTAAGATGTTCATAGTTGATAATTCCTTTTTTTAAGTTGAGAGAATTCCAATTTGGGCATTTTCTCTTGACAAAGTGCAAAGGGATATATCTGAAATGGTGGACTGTATTAGGTAGGAGAGAAGTGAAGGATCTTTTAGGATGGGGTAACTTTCCCAATGCCCCTCACATAATAGCCAAGAGGGCTCATTTAGGATCTGGTCAAACAGAAAAAGGGGGCCACTAGGGTGGCACAGTGGATAGTGTTGGACCTTGAGTCAGGAAGACTCATCTTCCTGAGTTCAAATCTGGCCTCAGACACTTAGTAGTCACTTAATCCTGTTTGACTCAGTTTCCTCATCTGTAAAATGAGGTGGGAAAGGAAATGGCAAGCTACTCCAGTATCTCTGCCAAAAAAAACCCCAAATGGCATCACAAAGAGTTGGACACAACTGAAATGACTAAACAAGCTGAAAAGATAATTAGTAATATTGAAAAGCACATATTAAGGGCCAAAAGAGTGTCTAGGGAAAGAAAAGAGTCATTACCGTGGTGAAAAGAATGTTACTTATGATCAGGAGACCTGGGTTTGAATCTCAGCTTTTACTTACTAACTGTATGATCTTGGATAATTACTTAATGTTTTGGGGCTCCTCATCTATAGAGATAACAATACTTGTACTACCTGCTACTTAAGGTTGTCTCATTGAGAGTAAACCTTAAATTACTATAAAAACATGAGTTATCATTGTCATTGTTGTGGACTGGATGCTCAGGGCAGGGCGACTGGAAGAGGCAGTGCTGTGATGGACTTTAAAGGCAGGGTGGGGTTGGAATATGGGGAAAGGAGGAGGAAAGAAATCATGATGGGGGAAAACTGAACAAACATATAAAGGTGGGAGTGTTCCTGATGTATGCAATCATTCAGTATATCCAATCTGGCTGAACATAGGGTATACCTGCCAGAGGAGCAGTGGGAGATGACACCTGAAAAAGTAGGGGAGAAGAAAAACAACTTTGAAAGACTTAAGGATTATGTTCAGTGCAATGACCAGCCGTGTCTCCAGAAGATGCATGATAAAGCACTCACCCACCTCTTTATGGAGATACAATAGATACAGGGTGCAGAAGCACAAATTCCTGGACATGGTCACTATGTGAAATTATTTTACTTGACTACACTTATTCTCTATGAGGTTTTTTCCCCCCTTTTCCCCCTCTTTTAAATTTTTTTTTTAAGTGAGGCAATGGGAGTTAAGTGACTTGGCCAGGGTCACACAGCTAGTAAGTGTTAAGTGTCTGAGGCTGCACTTGAACTCAGGTCCTCCTGACTCCAGGGCCGGTGCTCTATCCACTGTACCACCTAGCTGCCCCTTTTAAAAATTTTAAAGTCTTGAGGCAGCTAGGTGGCGCAGTAGATAGAGCACCAGCCCTGGATTCAGGAGGACCTGAGTTTAAATCCGGCCTCAGACACTGAACAGTTACTAGCTGTGTGACCCTGGGCAGGTCACTTAACTCCATTGCCTCACATAAATAAATAAATGCTTTATTAAAAAAAAAAATTTTAAGTCTTTAAGTGGGGGAAAATTTGAGGGGAGAAAATTAACCTTAGCAATGGAAAGAAAAAGCATTCTCTATGGAGATAATTCCCAAACCAATCTATCTAGTCCTCTTCCAAGTTCCAGTGCTGCATTGCCGACTGCTTGTTGGACATTTTGAATCTGATGTCCTGTAGACATCTCAAACTCAACATATGTGAGAGAACTCATTATATTTATCCTCAAACCTGCTTCTTTTCAAATTTTCCGAACTTTCCTATTACTGCTAATTAATAGGGGAAGGAGTTTAGGGTTATAGTTTTAATTCCTTTCCCACACAGCATCAGTTTCACTAAGTTAAAATGTAAAGGCCCATAGACTTAGTGTCCTGGGACCCTGGCTTCTCAGGGCTACCCTGCCAGACTGGCTCTAATACCCAGTCTAGAATCATGGGTTCAAAAATCCTTGTGTGGGGCAGCTAGGTGGTGGATAAAGCACTGGTCCTGGATTCAGGAGGACCTGAGTTCAAATATGGCCTCAGACCCTTGACACTTTACTAGCTGTGTGACCCTGGGCAAGTCACTTAACCCCAATTGCCTCACCAAAAAAAAAAAAAAGTCCTTGTGACTTAAGCTCTTAGCCCAGGAAATCTATTCTCTATACCTGGAACTGAAAAGGACAAACAAAACAGACTATCTCAGAGTCACATGACTTGAGGGATTAGAGGGAGGTGACTCTCAGGCCTTATCACCTGCTATGAGTGAGAGGCCTTCACTCTAATTCCAGAAAAAGAGACACTACACTTAGGTGGTTTTTAAGATGCAGACAGTTCTGACTATGTAGCCAATGGAAAAAAGAATTGCTCCTAGCCATGTGATTAGCCAGTGTAGAATGTCCATGCACACACCAGTTCTTCCATCCCCTAGGAACAGGTCCCAAGCATCTCCTCTATGGGTGATGCCCTTTTAGCTGAGTTGGGAATGTGCCAAAGCCATATATAATGCACCTATCTCAAAGGGTTGTTGTCAGGTTCAACAGAGATACTATATCTAAAGCATTGTGTAAACAATAAAGCATTCCATAAACGTCAGTTGTAATTATTATGGATGTTTATATGAGATTGTCCCTGGCCTTATGAGGCTTACTGTCTAATAGATTGTTGCTATTATTATTGCTACCAAGTATCTAAAGTGAAAAGGCTTAGCATGGCCTTCTTAATAACTTAGAAAGTTCATTTATTTTCTTCTTTATCACCATTTTAAAGAGCCAGTTTTTGACTTATCATGTATAACTATTTGTCTATGTGATTTATCTGAGCCAAGTTTTCATCTCTTCATCTCTTTCATCAACTTTTCCATGATTTCTATACCCTCCACCCACCGACCCACTTCTACCCATGCAATGTATATATTGCAAATATATTTGTTTTAAAATTATACCAAATGTGATTTCATTAAGGAGGAATACATCAATATTTCACAGGGTATGGGATCCTATGGTTGAGTGTAAACAGTACTGTCTCTGAAATCACAAGACCTGGGTTCAAATCCCACCTCTGCCACTTACCACCTTGTGACTTGAGGTGAATGACAGCCTTCCTCAGCCTGTTTCCTCATCTATAAAATGAGGGAGTTGAATTAGACAGGTTTTGACCTCCTTCCAGCTCTACCTCTGACTTTATGACCAGTGATTTCACAAGGGGAGAGTCCTCTGGCAAGGAACACACTTCAGTAGATAGTTTCATGAGTTGCTGTGGCTAAAAGATTTCATCACTTGATGGCCAACCTTCTGGGGATAAGTCTCACCCTATTTAGCTAGGTTGGTTTCTAGACAGCAGGCACAGTCTATCACCTGACCCACAGTCAAAGCTGAGCTTGTGTTCCCTTGGAAAAGCCTTTGAGAACTGAGGGTTACCTATATGCCTTGATGCATGAGAAGCTGAGGGAGGAAAATATATCTTCTTAATAAAAGTAATAAACATTTTTATTTAAAGTTTTGAGTTCCAAATTTTATCCCTCCTTCCCTCTCTCCTCTCCCTCCTCTCTGAGGCAGCAAGCAATCAGATATAGGTTATACATGCACAATTATGTAAAACATCACCATATTAGTAATTTTGTATAAGAAAGCTTGAATAAAAGAAAAAAAATGAAAGTAAAAAACAGCATGCTTCAGTCTGTGTTCAATCAATATCAGTTCTTTCTTTGGAGGTAGATAGTATGCTTCATCATTAATCCTTTGGGATTGTCTTGGATCATTGTATTGCTGAGAATAGTTAAATCATTCACAGTTCTTCATCAAACAATATTTCTGTCATTGTGCACAATGTTCTCTTGGTTCTGCTCACTTCACTATACGAGGAAGATATATCTTTTGCAAAACTATCTTATAATGAGCTGCTAGATCAAATTATTTTAGACTACTCATAGAATTAGTATGTGTATATTATATATACATATATGTGTATATACATAGATATGCAAATACTCTGTCTTATAATAATTTTTCCTTCCTAGGCCCTCCTGCAGCACCCTGGTCTATAATCAAATGCTAAAATTGTCAGGGACTATATCTACTTCTTTTAGATTACCCCTAGAATATAGCTGAGCCTATCAATGAGCCAGTCAGTGGTTGTTTGGTGGAATCCCCTAAATTGAAACCAAGATTTGGGAAGAGTAAGTGGGAAGGAGGTCTTGCAGATGGATCCCCAAGCAAGAACTTAGGATACCTCGGTTCCCTACACTGGAGTTCTGAGGTAAGGGTTATTGGTTCTGCAGAATCAGGCATGGTTCTCTCCACTTCTGAGATTGAAACAGACTGAGTCACCAACTTTAACTGCGAGGAAGGTCAGGGGTCATGAAGCAGCTCTATAGTCACTGTTAACCCAGCCATCACAAAGGAAAACTCCTGCTCTGCTACTTGGAAAATGTTTCCTCTTTGTTGTTGGTCTAAATTGAAACATGCAGTGTCAGGCAGAAACGCTGCCCAGAATTTTGGCCGAAAAATAGCATGAAAGGGATCTTGTTCTTTCAGGACATCTCTGTCACAGGGGCATCAAGGGCCAGATTTAATCCAAGATTCTGCCCACTGGTTTTAAAGTGGTTACTTTGGGAAGTCGCATTAACTCTGTCAGTCCAGTAAAGAATATTCAGCATTTTTACTGTCTAGCCATTCAAAAACGAATGCCCTATTAGTAGAACAATTTCTTCTTGCTGCTATCAGCTTCCAAAAGAAGGAGGGAAGAAGTATTCATTTGGGACCATCAGACACTGTGCTAAGTTCTTTTAACACTATGCTCTTACCTGAGCTTTACAACAACTCTGTGAAGTCAATGCTCTTATTACCCCCCTTTTACAGGTGTGATTCTTCATTTTACAAGTGAGGGTAAGTCACTTGTCCAGGGTCACACTGGTAATAAGTATCTGAGGTTGGATGTGAACTCAGATCTTCCTGACTCCAGGCCTGGTGTGCTCTTCACTGCACCACCTGGCTCAAAGGAGCTTCATTTACAATCCAATCTGTGGTAGAGCATTCATTTCCTCAACAGTTAAAGCACCGTGTTATAATGTCAGAGTTTTGGGTTTGACACACATCATATGTCACCTACTCGATGAAAAGAATCACAGAATTTAAGGGATTGAAGGGGCCTCTGTGACCATCTAGTCTTCATGACTTTTTTTTTTTTAGTGAGACAATTAGGGTTAAGTGACTTGCCCAGGGTCACACAGCTGGTAAGTATTAAGTGTCTGAGGCCGGATTTGAACTCAGGTACTCCTGACTCCAGGGCTGGTGCTCTATCCACTGTGCCACCTAGCTGCCCCTGTGACCATCTAGTCTAACCCATATTCCAAAAATAATCCCTACTGTAACATACCCCCAAAGTGGTTGTTTGGTCTTTCGTCGAAGACCTCCATTGAGTGGGAATCAGTCAGTCAATAAGCATTTATTAAGTGCCTATTAAGCACTGTTTGAAGTGTTATTGGACTGAAGAACTCATGATAGGGGAAGATGTAAAAAGCTTGGGAAAGTAGGGAGGAAGGGAGGGGTTTAGGTTATGAAGGGGCTTTAAATACCAAATGGCTTTTTTTTTTTTTTGGTGAGGCAATTGGGGTTAAGTGACTTGCCCAGGGTCACACAGCTAGAAAGTGTTAAGTGTCTGAGGCTGCATTTGAACTCAGGTCCTCCTGAATCCAAGGCTGGTGCTCTATCCACTGCACCACCTAGCTGCTCCCAAAATGGCATTTTTTAATCTGATCCCAGTGGTGATAGGGAGCCACTGGAGTTTACAGCATGTATGGGAGTTGGGGGGAGGTGACATGGTTAGACCTGTGCTTTAGAAAGTATTTTGACAGCTGAAAAGAGAGAGATTGGTGGCAGGGAGACCCATAAGTGGGCCACTGCAGCATCTAAGATCAAGGTGACAGGAGCCTACACCGGGTGGTGGCAGTGTTAGAAGAGCAAAGGGGACGTATACAAGAAATGTTCCAGAGGTAGAATGGACAACTGATTGGACACAGAAGGTGAGACAGTGAAGAATCACCGGGGTTACCAGTCTACAGGACTAGAAGGCTAATAGTGCCTTCCACTATAATATGGAAATTAGGAAGAAGGGAGGGCCTGAGGGTAAAAGATAACTAGTTCAGTTTGGACACATTGAGTTAAAGATATTTATGGGAATCCAGTTTGAGATGTTTAGCAGGCAGTTAGAAATGTAAGACTGAGGTCTGGAGAGAGATTAGGACTGGAAAAATCCATCTGAGAATGATCTTCATGGTGAGGAAAATGGAATTGATGAGAGCTGATGAGGTTACCAAGTGAAAGAGTAGAGAGAGAAAAAAAGAAAGAGTAGAGAAGAGAAGAGGGCCTAGGTCAGAACTGTAGCTTTGGACCATCGTGGCCTGGATGAAAATCCATCAAAGAATACAGTCAGAGCAGTCAGGCAAATAGAAGAACTGCTCCAACCTAAGGTGGCCCCACCACTTTGGGATAGTTCTAATTGCCAATCTTTTTTCCTCTGGCATCAATGGCTAACTTTGCCTATTTGCAACTTCCACCCATGGATCCTAGTTCTGTCCTCTGGAGCCAAACAGAACAAATCTGATCCCTCTTCCACACCAGAGCTCTCTAAGCACTTGAATTCAACATCCCCTATCCCCCTTCCTTCTCCCCCAAAAGTGTTCTTTGCTCCAGGGCAAACATTCCTCATTCCTTCCGTTGATCTCCATTGGGCATCCTTCACTATTGTGGCTGCTCTCTTCTAAACATTCTCCAAGTCACCAAGACCTTCCCTAAAATGTGAGGCCCAGAACTGAACATACAATTTCAGATGCAGTCTGCTTCTGTCTAACCAAGCCTCAGCACCTTATACTTGTGAAGTTGAATTCTGAAACATGTGTAGGACTTTACGTTATGGTCAGATGGATCTGTGATCTCATCAATTTGGAAGTTCCATTCAGTGATGCAGATCCTGCTTGCATAAACTGTGACTTCCCATAAGTTCGGCAGGGTGTGTGGGGGTGGGGAGACAGACAAGGAGAGGAAGGGGGAGGATTTGATAAATGCGGTTGATTTCTCTTAACATCATGAGGGTACCAAGGGAGCACTCTGGCTTTCCCTTGCTCAGGCCACGTGACCTAACCATCTTGGCCTATTATATACTTCCTTGATGACAATCTTCTACTTCTGTTATTCTTCGAAATTCCTCATTGGTTCTATGTTTCAGCCTGCTCACACCCACCATAAACATTTCCATTTCCCTCTGTGTGATAGTTATTTTTAAATCTCTAGAAACTGCAACCAGCAACACGGGTAGGATGTTTGTATTTTTAAAAATAAGCTTTTATTTCATTTGGAAGCTTGCGGTCATTAAAGGAGCTTTGTGATATCCAGAAGGCAATCCAGACCATTCAATCTCCTTCCCCCGATCAATTCCAGGACCCATTTCATTGTCCTCCTGTGTTATCTGTACCAGATAGACACACTGATGGATGTGTTCCACTTACATGTCACAATCTGGCCTGCTGACATTTTTTTAGTCAGTTGGTCAATAAGCATTTATTAATTTCCTACTGCATCCCAGACATAGGCTAAGTGCTGGGATACAAAAAAAGGCCAAAGACAGTTCCTGCCTTCAAGGAACTCACAGTCTAATGGGAAGACAACAAGCAAACAAATATGAACACGCGAGTTATAAACAGAATAAATAAGACAGAATTAACAGAGGGAAGTTACTTGTCTTTTCTGTGTGGCTGGTCAGGCCAAACTCTTTCGAATAGTTACAGATCTTTTCCTAAGAGTCTCAGAAATTATGTTTCTTGTTGCTTTTGTATATACAGTAAAACACATATAGGAAGTGTTAGCTACAAGTCAGATGGAAAGGCACAGTTGTCCTTAAAGTATGACAGCAAGGCAGATGGTAATAGATCTTCTTTAATGTCATTTCTATATCCACTTCTGAGGTTGAACTATTAGATATTGCCAAGGACTTTGGTAGAGAGAACTTTCTTTTCTGAGTCTTCAGTACATGTAGCTGCCTAAAAAGGAAGATACTTAAGCACCTGAAGAAGAAGTTGCCAGGTTGTATTTGCCATAAGGGCTGTTGCCTACTTTCTCATCAGTTGTCTCCCCCTGTTAAAACATGACTCCTTGAGAGCAGGGACTGTCTTGATTTTTTATTTGTAACCTTGTCACTTAATACAGTGTTTTATATGTATTAAATGCTCAATAAATGCTTTTTCATTCATCCTTTTTTCTTTCTTTATTATTCTTTCTTTCCATAAGTCATCATTCTTTGTTTTGGTTTCTTTTGGGGGGGGGGTTGCAGGGCAATTGGGGTTAAGTGACTTGCCCAGGGTCACACAGCTAGTAAGTGTTAAGTGTCTGAGGCTGGATTTGAAGTTGGGTCCTCCTGAATCCAGGGCCAGTGCTCTATCCACTGTGCCACCTAGCTGCTCTGATAACTCACCATTCTTACTAATTTTCCAATGAACAGTTCTCACCACATCACCCCCATATTTAATTAACTTCAATGACTCCCTATTGTCTTCAATATCAAACAGAAAATCCTCTGTTTGGCTTTTAAAGCCCTTCATGACCTGGTCCCTTCTTATCTCTCTCCTTTTCATGCACCCTACTCCAGTGCTTGTACTGTGTGACCTGATGACACCAGTCTTCTTCTTCTTCTTCTTCTTTTTGGTGAGGCAATTGGGGTTAAGTGACTTGCCCAGGGTCACACAGCTAGTAATAAGTGTCTGAGGCCGGATCAAAACTCAGGTCCTCCAAAATCCAGGGCTGGTGCTCTATCCACTGCACCACCTAGCTGGTCCGACACCAGTCTTCTTGAGGCTCCTTGAAGACACAACACTTGACCTCTCGACTCCAAACATTTTCTCTTACTGTCCCTCAGTGCTCTCCCTTTTCATTTCCATCTCCTGGCTTCCCTGACTTCCTTCAAGTCCCAGCTAAAATTCCACCATCTAAAAGAAGCTTTTCCCAATATGTTAGTGCCTTGCCTCTGTGATTATCTACAATTTATCTTCTTTATATCCTGCCAGTATAGTTTGCATGATGTGATTCACCCAGCCTATAAATGTCTTGAGAATAGGGACTATTTTTTTACCTTTTAATACTTCTATTCTTTACTTATTTTTTTACCTTTGTGCTTAGCAGAGTTCCTAGAACATAGTAGGTGATTAATAAATGTTTGTCGACTTGGCTTGAAAGGTAAAGAAAGGGATAGCAGTGCCCCCTGACCACCAACCCTGCTTCTAGCTTGGGTTCCATCCCTCTGCATAGCCTTTGAAGATATAGGATCATGCCCACCCCACAATGATACAGCAGAGTAGGACTTTCCATTTAAATGCCATCTTATTAGATTCTGCTCAATTTTCTAGCCAGTCACAACTTTTTGGATGTTGCCCCTGCCTGTGATTCCAATGAGTCTTAGCTGACAGCTTTGTATCATCTGATAAGGAGGGCATCTCTAATTTTATCTGAGTCCTTGATTTAAAAGATCCTGTATGGCACAGTAGAAAAAGCTTTGAACTTGCACAGAGAATCTGAGTTCAAATCCAGCTCTGCCACTTACTACCTTTGTAACCTTAGGCAAGTTACTCAACCTCAATGAGCTTTTAGTGCCTTCATTTGTCAAATAAGAGGTTGAACTAAAAGACTTCTAAAGGACTTTCCACCTCTAGGTCAATAATCCTATCTAAGAAGTAGATGACCAAGCACAAAACCCTGGGTACTCTATATAAGATCTTCCAAGGTGACACAAGGGCCACTGACAGTTGTCTTGACTTATATCTTGCCACTGGATTCTGATGACTCTGGAGGAGAGTGAGGCTGATGACGTTTTTGCAGCTCTGCCTCACTTAAATCCCATTCACTTGCAAGTCAAAATATCACCCTCCTGATCTCATTGGTCCTCTTTGAGAATGAAGGATGAACAACAATAAACAACCAAGTGACATCACACCATTAATGACTATTTCTTCATTTGGGAAGGAAGAAGGAAATAAGCATTCATTAAGTACCTACTGTGTGCTAGGCACTGTGCTAAGCATTTTTAATTTTTTTTACAAATATTACCTTATTTCATCCTCACAACAATCCTAGGAAGTTGGTAGATGTTATTTTTATCCCCATTTTACAGTTGAGTAAATTGAGGCAAATCGGGGTTAAGTAACTGGCCCGGGGTCACATAGCTAGAAGATATCTGATTTGAACTAAGGTCTTTCTGATTCCATTCACTTTGCTAAGAGCTGCATTCAACCAATGTATCAAATTATAGATGATTATTTGATTTCCCCAGCTACAAATATTCTTTTTCTTCTTGGACCTTGCAGAGCATTTTGAAATTCTCTCATGTTATTACTAGCACTTTTTATTTGTCTTATCCTGCTACTAGACTTGAGGACAAGAGTCAAGCTTTATTCATCTAGCATATGGGCTTATATAACTTCAGGGGTTCAAGGTTTGTTAAATTGAATAAATTTCCTGAATGGGAAGATCAGTTTCCCATGATTCAAAGCACTTACCTCAGGACCCAGACTAATCCTTAACATTAGCCCTAGACTGACCACTAACTCTGACCACAGTCTAAGCCCTGACCCCTAGTACTTTGTATTGCTATCTGTGCTTTGGTCACAAGGATCAGGCTAGAACATGAATGCCCCTCATGTCCGTGGTGAGAGAAACAACTTAAAATGTCTATTCTTCGGCTGATGAATCAAGAATATAATTTTTGTACAATGCTGAGTTCTCACAATGGCTCAAGACAAATTCAGAAAGCACTGTGCTAGATGTCAGGGCCAGGATGCAGTTAGGCTACGGAATTGTTAGGCTACAGAATTGGGCAACCAACTGATTTTTGCTGCGAGAGTTCCCTGAAATAAAACCTCAGCCTGTTTTGAAAAAATAAATTTTCATGGCAATAACTGCTCCTGAAGATTTTCTCTTACCAAATAAAATATCATTGGCAAAACTTTTCTAGGAACTCTCACCAGCAGCTTGACTTTTGATTAGCTAAAAATTGAAATGGGCCATTGTCCTACAGCTGATGTAGTTCAATTTTCCATGAAAGAAATTTTCTGTTCGACTTCATTAAGACTAAAGCAGATTGTTTGAATTTTTCCAAGAGGTAGTGAGTTCCCCATTCCTGGAGTTTGTTTAATTGTAAATAAAAAAGGGCCAATGGCAACTTGCCAGGAATATTAGAAAGGGGCTTCTTGTCCAGCTACCTTGCTATGGTTTAGACTAACCTTTAAGGTCTATTCCAGTCTGGAGATTCTACAGTTTTATGAACTGGAAGAAACCTTAAAGATCACCTAGTTCAACTTTCCCCTGCATCCCCCACTACTTACTTTGTCCTATCATTTTGTAGAGGATAAAATTGAGGAACAGAAACAGGAAGCATCCTACACAGCAGCAGGTTAGTGGCATAGCTGGGCTAAGAATGCAAGTCTCCTCACTCAAAGGCCAGGGATCTTCCCACTATGGCATAATTTCTGTCAGTTCAGTTTAATTATCAGCCACTAATAAAACACCTACTGTGTGAGGGAACAAAGATTCTTGTCTTCCAGTCGTGGCTATAAATCCTCAAGGTCAACAAGTATGTCTGAAACGTTCTCCAGTTTCTAGTGTTGCTAAGTCATTTTTCAGTTGTGTCTGATTCTCTGTGGGTTTTCTTGGCACAGATACTGGAGTGGTTTGACATTTCCTTCTCCAGCTCGTGATATAGATGAGGAACTGAGGCAAATAGGGTTAAGTGACTTGCCCAGGGTCACACAACAAGCAAGTGTCTGAGGCAGTATTTGAACTCAGTCTTCCTGACTCCAGGCCTGGCACTCCATCCACTGTGCCATCTAGCTGCCCCCTAGTTTCTATACTACTTCTATTACAGGCACTAGAGGGTTCCTATTATACTGAGGATATTCTGTCCTCAATACATGCTAGTTGATTGTTTATCCTTCTTATAAGCCAAAGGTCATGTGACAAGTACATCGCTGTAATTAATCATAACATGTGCCCATTTGGAGCTACCTGTGAGAAACTGAGAGGTCTGAGAACCAGTCTGGCTTTGAACTATTTGATGGACAAAGAGAACCACAGGTTACTGTGATCCTTTAATAATAACATATTAATATAGTATTTTCTTTACAACCTTGGTAAAGTAGGTAGTACAAGTATTATTACTCCCATTTTACAGATGAGGAAACTGAGTTTCCAAGAGGTTAAATAACTTGCCCATTGTTACACTGGTAGTAAGTATCAAAAGTTAGGATTTGAACCCAGGACCCCTTGTGCTATCCACAAGAGGCAGCTAGGTGGCACCGAACACTTAATAGCATCTACCTCACAAGGTTGTTGTGAGGATCAAATGAGATATCTGTGAAGCGTTTAATATAGTGCCTGGTGCATATTAGGTGCTTAATAAATGCTTATTCCCTTCCTTCTTTCTATGGTCTTGAAGAGAACTTAAAGATTATCTATTCTACCCTCTTGTACCATTTACAAAGAAAAAAAAATATGAGGCCCAGAGAGGAAAAGGGATCTGTCCCAAATTATACAGCAAATCAATGAAAAATTTGAACTAGAAGCTAGTTTCCTCCTAAGTCAATAGTGCTAATTGCTTCCTAGGGTTTATTTATTCCATTTGGCCTGAATCAGAGTTGATGGTCTTCAATAACTTGTAGTACCAAGAGTGGGGCAATGGATATGAATGATTCCATCATTTGCTTCCATTCTAGTGAAGTAGGTCCCTAGGGTGAATGATAGTAATTTCTAGGAATATTTTTGGAGGCCACAAGACATTGCTTTCTTCCTTCACTCTCTAAAGGCCTAAGAAGGGTTCATCTGGTGCATAAGTGAGACAAGAACCCATCAAGGAGAGTGATGGAGCTTCCAGCCACTAGGCCTCATCTGATCTGAAACTCCAGGGTCTGGCTTTGGCTATGATTAGAAATGGTTCAGTTATTGTCCCTACTTTAGCATGCATTGACCTTCTGAGCACAACTGTTTGTAGTAGTAGTTTAGCTATTTCCTATATCTTGGTAGCAGTAAAAGGGGTCCCATTTCCTGGTCTCAGGGCATCATTTTTGTCCAATTCAATTCAACAGACATTTATTAAGCCCTTACTATATGTCTGTTGAGAGGCAGTAATTTGTAGTGGATAGCCCTTCAATTGCCAGCTCTTACGATATCTGCTTCCTTGAGATCTCTTGAATTTAACTCTTTTGCTTCACTTACAATATCCAGAAGCAACCACTTTAGTTCAGGCCCTCATTACTACTTGCCTAGGTTGTTGAAACAGCCTCTTAATTAGTTTCCCTGACTCAATCAAGCCTCTTCCCATTCCACATAGCTGTCAAGGAGATTTTCCTTGACAAATGTTAGAGGGACTCCCTGGGGGGGGGGGGGGGGGGAAGATACAGTAATGAATTGTTGGTGGAGTTGTGAATTGTTCCATCCATTCTGAAAAGCAGTTTGGATCTTTGCCCCAAAAGTTACTAAATTATTCATACCCTTTGACCCAACTATAGCACAACCAGGCCTATACCCTACAAAGAGATCAAAGAAAGAGGAGAAGGACTCATATATACAAAACTTTTTATAGCAGCTCTTTTCATAGTACCCCAAACCTCAAAACTAAGGGGAATGTCTACCTATTGGGGAATGGCTAAACCAGTTATGATATATAAATATGACAGAATATTTTTGTCCCAGAAGAAATGACAAAATCAGAAGTTTCAGAGGAAATTCTAATGACCTCTATGATCTACTTCAGTGAACTGAACTAGAAGAATAGTTTACAAAATGACAACATCATAAAGGGGGAAAAAAAGCCTTTGAAAGCCTTTAGAATTCTGATGAATTGAAATAATAAAGCATGAGTACAGAGGATTGAAGATGAATAGTGATAGCTACCTCCTTCCAGAGAGGTGATAGACTTAAAATCTAAAATGAGACACGAATATTTGGACATAAACAATGTGACAATTTGTTTTTCTGGATTATGTTTTTCTAGATCCAGAGGGTTTAAAAAAAAAAATTTGACGGTGGGGGTGGGGGGGCCCGGCGGCAGTGTACAGGAGAGATAATAAAAATAAATAAAAATAAACTTTAAAAAAAGTATTTCCTTAACCACCGTCACTTCTGTACTCAATAAATTCCAGTGGTTTCTAATTCTCTCTAGGATGACATTTAAACTCTTTTTCACTTTTAAAGCCCTGTACAACTTGGCCCCATTGTACAATTACCACCCTATGGTCCAACCCAACTGACCTTCCTTCATTCTTTATAAGTGACACTCTCTTTCCCATCTTGAGGTCTCTGAGCTGGCATTTCCCCCACACCTGAAATGCACCCTTGTGTCACTTCAGCCTCAAAGAATCTTTCTCTTCCTCCAAGATGCAGCTTAAGCTCTCACTTTCTACATGAAGTGCCTTTCTACACTAGGGCCTTCCTTCCCAAACAACTGTGCATTTACCTACCTTGTATTTATCCTCTTTGTATCTATAACCAACAGCTCAAAGTCCATTTGCATAAGGTTCTCCTCATTGGTGGAGAATAATATTATTCAATGTTCATGTCTGGTGATGGGAGCAGTTGGCAAGAGCTTGAAAGAAGAAAGATCTTGGTCTTCTGGCTTTCAGCTTTGACAAAGAAGTTCCAGGTTTTCTTCAGGTCTCAGGAGAGAGAGAAAGACTTCTGAGTTTCTCTTTTCTTAAGCTCTCAACTCCACTTCTTATCAGGCATGGAGGACTGAATCCCCATTAATGAGGAGAGTCTTATGTAAATAGGTTTTGAGCCAGGTGTTACATTTTTATTCTGCACATACTTAACATAGGTAATTATTATCTCCCTGTTAAAAACGTAATCTCCTTAAGAGTAAGGATAGTTGGGGCAGCTAGGTGGTGCAGTGGATAGAGCACCAGCCCTGGATTCAGGAGGACCTGAGTTCAAATCTGACCTCAGATACTTGACACTTACTAGCTGTGTGACCCTGGGCAAGTCACTTAACCCCAATTGCCACACCAAAAAAAGAAAAAGAAAAAAGAGTAAGGATAGTTTCATTCTTTTTCTTTCATTCTTCTTCTCCAGTGGCTAGCACAATGCCTAGCTCATAGTAAGTGCTCCATAAATGATTATTGGTTTATTGATTGATACAGAGCCTCTCTCAGGAAGATCTGGTTTCAAATCTTCCCACTGGCACACATTAGCTATGTAAATTTGGCCAAGTGACAACCTCTCTCAGTGACTAATGGTCAGATTTGCACTGATAGAGGGTTCCCTCTACACTAATAACATCATAGGTCCAGACCCTTTTCCCTTCCAAATAGTACAAGGCATTATAAGTTTTGAAGTAAGTGGAAGGTGAATGTATTTGGTGAAGAATTCCTCTCCTCCTATACTAAAAAAGTGCCAGTCAATCAAACCAATCAATTGACAAGTATTCACTGAAACCCTACACTGCACTCAGCCCTGTGTCCTGTCAGAGGGAAGACAAAATTCTTGCTTTCAGAAAGCTCAGTGTCTGGTTGAGGATATAAGACTCACACCCAAGAAAATGGAGAATCAAGTATTTAGAATCATGTGTTTTGTAGTTGGAAGGAACCTTGGGGGCAATCTAGCCCAACCCCAGCAGACACATAAATGCCTTTTACTTTCTGGCAAGCAATCATCTAGCCTTTGATTAAACATTTTTCAGTGACAGTGATAGTCCCTTCCAAGGCAGCCTATACTTTCTATTGTTAGAGAGCAAACCTTATTGAATTTTTCCCTATACCAAGCTAAAACCTTCCTCCCTTAACTTCTCCCTTATAAGTTCTTAAAGGTTTTTTATTTTTTAAACTTGGCCAATATGTGAAATGGGACTTGTTTGTGTGATACAAATAGTAAAGGTTGTAGCATATCAGAGAAATGAAGAATATTAGAAATAGCAATGGTTTCAAAGTTAGAGGATTTGGGTTCAAATCCCAACTCTGAGGCTTACTACTTCTATAACCTTGGGCAAAGTCACTTAAAATCCTGGCCCTTGATTTCCTCATCTGTAAAATGAGGGCATTGGATTTGGGGTTCCTTCTTGTATTCAGTCCTATAGTTAACACCTATAAAGCATTTTAAGGTTTACAAAGCTCTTAACACACATCTCATTTGATCATCACAAACCCCTTGTGAGTTGGTGGCATTATTATCTCTATTTTACAAATGAGGACATTGAGGCTGAGCGGCATTAAATGATTTGCCTATTATTTTATCCTGGCTTTTCAGACTCCAGGTCCAGTACTTTAGCCTCTTTAATGAACTAGGAATGGGTCATAAACTGAAGTGAACATCAGGTAGTCCTATACAAAATCACTCAGTTCTAGAAGGTGGATGTGAGGGCAGCAACATAATCCAAAGTGCAGGGACAGGACAATGCAGAATATATTTGGGAATAGGGAAGAGATAATTTGTAGGATAGTAGAAGCTTTAAATTGAGGAAGGGGGCTCCGAAAAACATCCAAATAAGGTCATAGGAAAATGCCCAGAGCAGCAAAACTCACAGAAGAATGTGCTGAAATCATCTTCTAACCAAGAATGGCTTGGAAGGTCAGAAGGAGGGAGCTGTTGTGCTGATACAGGAGTCGGGACCAACCCCACAGTCACCCTGACACAGATCCAGTCTCAGGAAGTCCTCACCAGAGAAGGAGACCCCCAGAGCCTCTGAATCAACTGAAGCACCAGTGTCATCTGGAACTAAGCTCAGTCTGGTGAGTGGGCTGAGCCCTGGGCAGGGGAGAGACTACAGGGGTCTATGCTGGTGCTAAGGCAGAACTTGGATTTTACACCCCTACTGAGAACCAGGTGGTAGGCTCGAGTAGAAGTGGCCCAGGTGGGGGAGGGGCACAGGCTCATCTGAACTAACAACCACAACACACAAAGCTGGTTGATTGGCAAGTTGGTCTGGGGTCATCTAGGACCAGGAAACAGGCCGGGCGAGGGAAGAACCTGATTCTCCTTAAATCATACCACCTGGGACGTCTTAAGCTTGGGATACTGCAGCCTGGAAACAGTGCCCCACTTTAAGGAGCTAAAAGTCTAGTAAAAGAAAGTCAAGATGAGCCGACAGAGAAAGGTGAGGACCATAGAAAGTTTCTTCAGTAACAAGGAAGACCAAGGAGCACCCTCAGAGGAAGATGTCAACATCAGGGCCCCTATATCTAAAGCTTCCAAGAAAAATAAGAATTGGTCTTAGGCCATAGAGGTGCTCAAAAAGGACTTTGAAGATAAAGTTAGAGAGGTAGAAGAAAAAATGGAAAGAGAAATGAGGGTGATGCAGGAAAGACATGAGAAAAAAGTCAACAGCTTGAAAAGTCAAATTGGCCAAATGGAAAAGGAGGTACAAAAGCTCTCTGATGAAAATAATTGCCTAAGCATTAGGATTGAACAAATGGAAGCCAGTGACTTTATGAGAAACCAAGACACAATAAAGCAAATCCAAATGAATGAAAAAATAGAGGGCAATGTGAAATATCGTCTGGGAAAAACTGCCAACCTGGAAAATAGGTCCAGGAGAGAGAATTTGAAAATTATTGGTCTACCTGAAAACCATGATCAAGGAAAAAGCTTAGACATCATCTTCCAAGATATTTTCAGGGAAAATTGCCCTGAAATTCTAGAAGAAGAAGCTAAAATAGAAATTGAAAGAATCCACCGATCACCTCCAGAAAGAGATCCCAAAAGGTAAACTCCTAGGAATATTATAGCCAAATTCCAGAGCCCTCAGGTCAAGGAGAAAATACTGCAAGCTGCCAAAAAGAAAGAATTCAAGGACTGTGGAGCCCCAGTCAGGATAGCACAAGATCTAGCAGCTTCTACATTAAAGGACCAGAGGGTGTGGAATATGATATTCCAAAGGGCAAAGTGGGAGAAATGGGTAGTTGTCTCCTCTCAATGTGGATATAACAGTCAGTCATACTCCTCCTGACCTGTTTGTAGGACAAAGGTCTCAGATCCCCTCCTCCCCCTCAGGTTAGTAAGGTCACATGGTTCAAGGAGCCCTGGTCTCAATTAGGTCTTCTCCAGAATTCTGTCCATATAAGGAAGTATAAGGTCCACTCCTGAGTTATGCCCATACAAGGAAGAGGGGTGGGAATACTGCGTTCCGATTAGCTAGTTTTTGCTCATAGATTGTAACCCCAACCAGTGATGAAAAAGGGGAAGGTCCATTCACATTAGGGACTAGGGTATAAAACAGGGTCTTCGAGCCCCCTTTCTGGGCACCCACTAGCTGCACACTAGGGTGCCTCCTTCTCATGAGAAGAAAATAAAGCCTTTGTCATCTTGCTGCTGAGTTCCTGAGAATTATTGAGAAGAGGATGGATTTTTCCCTCACAGAAAGGAAATGGGATTACAATCAAGAATCACCTACCCAGAAAAACTCATCATTATCTTTCAGTGGAAAAAATGGGACTTTAATGAAAAAGAAGACTTTCAGATATTTGTGATGAAAAGACCTGAACTGAATGGCAAATCTGACTTTCAAATACAAGGCCCTAGAGAACCATAAAAAAAAAAATTGGAGCTGGGGGACATACCTGGGGTCATACAGGGGGCAACTGTCTTGTGTATGAGGCCAGGTTTTGGCTGGGATCCCCCTGGGTCCAGGGGTGATGATTTGTCCACTGTGTCACTTAGCTAGAAGATAACATCTTTAGGGTTAAATTAAGGGGTGAAGGGAATTCATTGGGGGAGGGGGAAGGGCAGAAGCGAAATCCCACATGAAAGTAACAGGAAAAGGCTTATGGAGTAGGGGAAGAGATGGGAGAGGAGCAGGGCAGTAAATGAATTTTACACTCATCAGAAAAGGCTCAAAGATCTTAAACTCATCAGAGCTGCCTCAAGGAGGGACTAATAGACACACCCAACTGGGTGGAGTAATCTCTCTAACCCTGCAGGAAAATAGGGGGGGAAAGGGATAAAGAGAGAGGGGCAAAAGAAGGAAGGGCAGAGTGGGGGAGGGGACAGACAGAAGCAAATCCCTTTTGAAGAGTGATAGGATGAAAGAAGATGGATAATAGAATAAATGTCATGGGGAAGGGAATAGGATGGAAGGGAAACAGTTAATAATAGTAATCATGAAAAAGAGAAAAGGGGGGAAATTGTACAAAAAATGTTCATAGCAATTCTTGGTGGAGGCTAAGAATTGAGAATCAAGGGAATGTCCATCAATTGAAGAATGATGGAAGAAGATGTTCTATATGATTGTGGTGGAATGGTCTTGTGCTATAGGAAATGATAAACAGGATGATCCTCGAAAAACCTTGAAAGACTAATGAACATCGATGTATAGTGAAGTGAGCAGAGCTGAGAGGACATTGTGCGTAGTGACAGCAGCATTGTTCAGTGAGTAATTGTGAATGACTTAACTACTGTCGGCAGTGCAATGATCCAAGACAATCCCAAGGAACTAATGAGGAAACTTACTATGCACCCCTATAGAAAGAACTGATAAAAAGAACACTTGTAGATTGTACATATATAACCTGATTGCCATCCTGTGGAGGGGGGAAGAAAGGGAGGGAGGGAGAAAAATTTAGAACTCTAAATCTTATGAAAATGAATGTTGAAAACTACCCTTACATGTAAACGGAAAATAAAATAAATGTTTATTGAGAAAAAAAATAAATTGAGGAAGGGAGCTGGGGGGGGGGGGAGTGTGCAGTACTTTCTATAGTAAAGGGATTGTAGGGGTCCTGGGATGATCTGTTTTGTAAAGGACTGCAGCCTTTCCAGGGTTAAAGGGGCCACCAGTCACAAAAATGTGGGTCCTCAAATCTCTCACCTTGACCTTTACGAAGAGTCAAACTTGGGAACCTGGGTTCAACTCTGACACTAGCTAGATGACCACAGATCACTTGGCCTCTCTGGGAGCCTCAGTTTCCTCTTCTGTAAACCAAGGAAAATACTTACCCTTTCAAACCTTATAGAGTTATTATGAGGAAAGTACTTCAGAGACCTTAAAGCACTATATATATAAATAAGAGCTATTATTAAATCAGATACTGTTCTGTTGTCTCCTCTCAATGTGGATTTAACAGTCAGTCATACTCCCCCTGACCTGTTTGTAGGACAAAGGTCTCAGATCCCCTCCTCCCCCTCAGGTTAGCAAGGTCACATGGTTCAAGGAGCCCTGGTCTCAATAAGGTCCACTCCTGAGTTATGCCCATGCAAGGAAGAGGGGTGGGAATACTGTATTCAGATTAGCTAGTTTTTGCGTGTAGATTGTAACCTTTGAGTAATCGGACCAGTGATGAAAAAGGGGAGGGTCCATTCGTGTTAGGACTAGGGTATAAAACAGGGCCTGTGAGCCCCCTTTCTTTGCACCCACTAGCTGCACACTAGGGTGCTTCCTTCTCATGAGAAGGAAATAAAGAACCTTTGCCACATCCCTGTTGAGTTCCTGAGAATTATTGAGAAGAGGATGGTTTTTTCCCACATAACCTATATCAGATTGCTTTCTGTCTTGGAGAGGGGGGCTGGAAGGGAGAAAAATTTGGAACTAGAAATCTTATAAAAACAAATGTTGAAAAGTATCTCTACATGTAACTAGAAAATAATAAAATACTTTTATGATAAAAAAAAACCACACAAGTGGGCTTTTAGGGATGGGTAGACTTTCGAAAGGTAGAGATGGGGGGCAGCTAGGTGGCGCAGTGGATGAAGCACCCCCCTGGATTCAGGAGGACCTGAGTTCAAATGAGGTCTCAGACACTTGATACTTACTAGATGTGTGACCCTGGGCAAGTCATTTAACCCTCATTGCCATGCAAAAAAAAAAAAAAGAAAGAAAAAGAAAAGGTAGAGATAATATGTAAGTGTCTACAGTTTACCTAGCACCAGGCTCAATAAAATGGTGGTTACAGGAGAAAGTGTGGTCCTTGCCTTTGGGGAGCTTCCAATTAAATTGCAAAGAAGATAGACACATTATCATAATAACAGCTGTTTACATACATCTTTTCACAGCCTCTCTGGGGCATTTTCCAGATGTGTAAACTGAGGTTCAGAAAGGAGAACCTTAATGCTTTAAAAAAAAGTTTTGCTTTTCTATCACAATAATTTCTGAAAGGACTCTCCTCCCAGGACTCCCACCCTCTCCCTTGGAATTTAACTCTTCTTTGTAACAAGGAAATATAGTTAAGCAAACCCAAGAAATATAGTGGCCCTGTCTGCCAGTGTATACAGCATTCTGCTCTAGTAGTCTTTGGCCTCTCTGCCTGGTCTCTTTCTGCTGAAACAGCACACAGAACCTGCACATGTCCAGAACCTGCACATGTCAAGGAGAGTAAAACCTAAGTTCTTTGAGAACAAGACCTGATCTGCTATTGCTTTTGTATCCCTTCCACCTAGCACAGAGACTTGCAGGACAATACTCTTAAATATTTGTTGAAATTGAAGGGTGAAAGAAGTGATTTCTTTCTTTTTTCTTTTTTGGCCAGGCAATGAGGGTTAAGTGACTTGCCCAGAGTCACAGAGCTAGTAAGTATCAAGTGTCTTGAGGCCACATTTGAAGTCAGGTCCTCCTGAATCCAGGGCCGGTGCTTTATCCACTGGGGGGGGGGGGCAAGTGATTTCAAAATCCATCCTCCTTGGGAGAGTCAAAGAGCTTTTTCTGACAACTCAGAGAATACCCTGCTACTGTGCAGAGAAAAACACGACTGTTGTTTATTGTCGTGATTATTATTAGAGATGATTGCATTTTTGTGTCATTCTGGCCATGAATGATGTTTACAGTTTGGGAACATGGTCCTAGGAGAAATGGTTCTGGAAATTGCCACGTTTCCTTTCCACCTTCCCAGTTCTGGAGAAATTAAAATCTAAATGGGTGAGTTCTAGTTAGACCCTGAGGAGTCCTAGTACATTCAGAGAAGTCATGATATTGGTATTGCTTTTATGACCTCAATGGTACCTGGGTATTCTGACCAGACTAACTTCTTTAACCTTCCAAACAGCATAGAACTAAAAATATTTGAAGAGATTTGCGTATTTACCAGAGCTCAAGGTGAAATCCTTACAGGACAGAAGAAGAACTCTCGGCGGCCTGATCACATAGTTGTTCAATTCTCCCCTCCCCCTCACATTTATACCCGGCCTTTTAGTGAAGGGGTGTGAGCAGGGGGAGGGGCGAAGTTGCCTAGAGGCTGGTTCAAACTAAGTATAAGAAAATGGTGTAGTGGAGAGGGCATTGAATCTGGAGGCAGAAGGCTTGGGCTCCATTCCACCTCTGTTGCTTACTAGCTTTGTGATTTGGAGCACATCCCTTAACCTCCTGGGGTCTCAGTTTTCTCACCTGTAAAACGAACGTCTTCCAGCTTCAAATCTATAATCCTATGCAAAACTTTCTAATAATAAAAACTACCGAGGCAGAATGAGTTACTTTAGGATTGGCTACATTTCTTATCGGTGGAGGTCTTCAAGCAATGGCTAGATGACCAAACAGTCAAGGATGTGGCGGAAGGGAATTCTGTTCAGGTATGGATTTGCAGATCGTTAGATTTAGTGCTGGAAGGATCTTTAGAGATTATCGCCCCACATTTACAGATAAAAAACCCCAGAAGCCCAGAAGAGTAAACATCGGGGTAAGGACTTTTAACCCAGATCTCATGACTCAAAATCCAGTTTTCTTTCCAATCACAATGGGTTGGGCTGGAAGGTCTCTTCTAGCTCTGAAATGCTTTGATTCCATATTTTAGATCTCCTAAATCCAGGCTAATTGAAAACCAACGCATTTGGAGCAATGGGGTGGGGCTCTGGGTAAAGTTTGCACTTAGACTTGGAACAATGATTTGAGACAGCTTTACTGCAAGAATCCCCTTCTACACAGACCGCAGACAGCACGAACACCTTTTTCGTGTCTACTCATCCTATCCTATCTAACCTATACTGGGGACAAGACTTCAAGAAGGGGCTTTTCCACCGGAAAACAGACTGAGGACCTTCAAGACCACCTTGTTCAGTCCCCTGACGGGGAAACCGAGGCCCTGAGGGGATACTTAGGGGGTCAGTGGGACTGAGTTTTTAAAAAAGGAATCTGCTACATTCCCTTTTTACTTGCTGACCTTGGATGTATGGAAATCAATTATCTTCAGGCACACCAAAGATCCTCATCTTTGACTACCTTTTTGTTTTTCCTCTTCCAAGGTTGTCCCTGCTTTTCCCCTCCTCTCTTTAGATATGGGGCAGACACAAGCTTGTTGCAATTTTTGTGAATGAAGAAGTCGAACGTTGCCTTCGAGATTATATTTTTCTTATTGCAAAATTTGCTTGCTTTAGCATCAATCATCTTGGCCTTTGTTGTGTCGACAACTTGTCCTGTTAGAGGATCTGTGCTGTTATTATCCGTTTGTTTATCATTGGATTTATTTCTCCTATAAGCAAATGTGTTCACAACATTCCATCAGAGAATCTTTCTAATTGTCACATAAATGTCATCTTATGTAAATTGAATATCTATCCTCAGGAAGGGGATTTAAGACCATAAACAACTTTCTGTCTAAGAGACTGTCCTTCCCATCGCAGTTCACAAATCTTTCCTCCCGTCCTCCAGGGGAAGCGAGTTCTTTTCGAATTACTGGATCATCTTGAGGTGTAGCCAAAAGGGGAAGGAAAGAAAGTTGTGTTTTGGTGTCCGGAGAGGATCAGAGCCTCCTTCATGTTGGGGGCGGGGAAGCATTCTCATCCCCACACAGTGGGTGTGAGCTGGGATAGGAAGGAGTGTGTGTGTGGGGGGATGCAGGAGCAGGTTGTGGGGCCCTGCGGCCCCCATTAATAACAGTTCTTCCTAGAGGGAAGGGAGACTCGCAGGCCGGCAAGGGTGGGTGTGGCTAGGCAGATACTGGAAGCGCCACGGCTTTCATCCGCAAACAGACTGGCAGGCGAACAGCCCATGGAGCTCTTCTAGAAAACAGCCAGCGACTGAAGTGCATTGTTTGTGCACTACAAGGTCAAGTCTGGAAGCAGAGAAGGTGGCTCTGGAGAGGAGGAGGGAAGCAGGAGTCGGGGGAGGGAGAAAAAGAGGAGGGGGGTGGGTGGGAGACGGGACAGGGACGTCCAGTTTCCTTTTAAAGAGCACACACTTAGAAGTTGCTTTTTTTTTTAACCCTTTAGGGGACTGGGGTTGGGGGTTGGGGAGAAGTGGGATGGGGTGAGCAAAGGGGCGGGGTCACACAAGGGCAACTGAAGCTGGGGCTTGGGCGAGATTCACGCCTCCCCACCCCCACCCCCACCCCCCTCCCGCCCTCCGGATGTGAAGCCCGGGAGCCGCAGCCAAGGGGGCTCCTCTACCCATTCGGGGAGCCCTCTCATCTTTTCTTCAGGTGGCCCCCCCAACTTCTCGTGCCCCTCCCCCAAGAAGTTGGTGTGGGGGGGGGGCTCGGGAAGGAGCGCCCCCTCTGCGCTCTCTGGTGGCCGCCGCCGCCTCTTGTTGATTTCAGCGGCCTTTTTTAAAGCGCGGGGCTGCGGGTCCGGGGGCTTCCCGCGCCCGCCCACCGGGCGGGAGGGGGGAATCCAGCCCAGCCCCAGTGCCCGGCGTGTGTCCCCTCCGGTCTGAGCTGTGCAAAGAAACGTATTTTTGACGCAGGGAGAAATGGCAAATTTTAAGTACGTCATTAATATGGCGCCAAAAGATTTTTTTAAGTATAAGCTTTTTTTTTTTTTTAAAGGTTGCGGGAAGGGAGGAGGGGGAGGGGCACCGCCCGGGCCGGGAGATCCGCTGTGCGCGCGCGCGTGTCTGAAATAAAGTGCGCTGCTGTTGTGTATGTGTGTGTGTATGTGTGTATGTGTGTGTGTTAGTGAAGATCATTGCGAAACTGACCTAATACAACTTGCCCAGAGTGCGATCTGTCCGCTTTTCCCGGCGGCAACGGCGGAGGAGGAGGGAGGAGAGAGACTGGGGGAGACCCCTCAGCCCCACCGGGGGCCCGGGAGAGAGGGAGGGAACGGCAACACACACGCAACACAATACAGCACACATACACACTCCCAGAGATGGGGCTGTGCTACCTGGACTCTCAACAACCCTGGAGGGCGAAGTGGGGGGTGGGGGGTGGGGGGAGGAGAAAAATTAAGAAGGAAGATCTGAGTGAATAAGGGGGGAAAAGTGGCTACTCCCCTTTCCTCCCCCCCAACACTTTTTTTTTCTAAAGAGATCACAAGGAAGTCTTGGTTTAAAAAGAAACAGAAACATACACAGGGGTGGTGAATTGTGCAGAGCGAGGCTATCGCAGTTGGAAGCAATTTTTTTGGGGGGGGGGAATTCGCATCTATGGAGTTACTTTGTATCCACTCCTAGGCAGGAGAAGGCATCTGAGGAGCCGGCGGGTTTCGGTCCCCAGCACTGTTTGGGGGTCTTGCCGACTGCTTTTATTTTTATTTCTTATTTTTGCAATGATAAGTGGCTGATGATCTGCCTGCTGCTGTCTCCGTGCCCCCTCCCCCAAGGTGTTTTAATTTCGGGAGCATCCCTTTCTCCCTCCCCCCCTGCCCTTCCTGTCCTCCTAACCTGAGGGGATATCAACTCCCGAGGACGCCTCCCCGCAAGGTAAAACCGAACTGGAGCTGCTGTTGCTACTGCTGCTGCCGCCGCTGCTGCTGGTGAGCAGGGCTGGTGGGGATGGGGATGAATGGATGCGCGTCACAGCCATTCCAGGCTTTATTGTGGATTTATTTTATTTTTGCAGCGGATCTACTGTAGACTTCTCATTCCTCCCCTGTGTCTCTCCCTCTTCCCTGCTTCTCTCCGTCCTTGGGTCTCATCTTTTCTTCTTTTTCTCCTTTCTGTCTCACCCTTTCTCCTCCATCTCATCTTTCTCCTAGTTCCATTCTCATCCTCTCTCTCTCCCTCTCTCCCTCTCTTCCTCTCTCTCTCTCTCTCTCTCTCTCTCTCTCTCTCTCTCTCTCTCTCTCTCTCTCTCTCTCTCTCTCTCTCTCTCTCTCTCTCTCTCTCTCTCAGAAGGAAGCTGGTGCGAGCGGGGGGGGGGGGCGGTGGGGATGCACAGCATAGCGAGGGAGAGATTGCGCATGTTGGTCAGTCCTGTTTTAAAGAGTACTGTACCGGGAGGCAGAGAGGGGACATGTAAACAACAACTTTTAGAAGGGTGAGCGTTTAAAACCTTCCTTATTAATGACTGCGGCAAATCCACCCCGGGGGCCGGGCCAGGGGGCAGGGATGGGGTGTTGGGGGCTGTGCAGTGCTAGGGGCCGGGGGCGGTGCAGGCGGGGGACGGGGGGGGGGGTGTTGGTGTGGTGTGGTGGTGGTGGTGGTATGGGCTGGGTAGATTACAACTTGGCCAGCGGGAGCAGGGTTCGAGCTGGAGCTGAGGCAGCCTTTGGGCGGCGGGGCCGGGAGTCAGGGAGAGGAAGGTGTGCTGGTGAGGCGGGCGGGCAGGAAAGCAAGCTAGAAGGCAAGCGAGCTGGCGGGAGAGATGGAGAGGGACGGGGAGGCGGGCTGCATGTGCGGGAGAAGGCTGGGGGTGGGGGGTGGGGGTTCGAAGACCGCTCGACCTGACCCGGGTCTCATTTTGCTGATACGCAGCACGTCCTGGGCGCTTGGGTGTTCGGGCTTTGGCTGGTGCACATGACCCTCGGCTCACGTGCTGGGGGCTCTCGCGCCGCCCAGATACCTTTCTCCTTCGCTTTTTTGCAGGCTTCCCCCCACGCCCCCTTATTCTCCCTCATCTTCATCCCCTATCCCACCCCGAGCCCAGGCCAGACCACTTTCCCGAGTGCTTGCACTCTGCGCCCTGGAAGCAGGAACGGGAGGTGGGGAGGGGGGGAGGTGCAGCTTGAAGGGGAGGAAAAGGCTCCACTGTTAGGGGTGGGCGGCACTGCCCAGGTGAGCGGCCGGCCGGCTGGCTAGCGGCTGGCGGGTGCTGACGCCCCTGGGGAGGGGCTGCGGCCCAGGCGTGGGGGCGGCGGTGTCCTGGGGTGGCGCGCGCTGTCCCCCGCCCCCTGCCCCCGGCAGCCGCGTGAGGGCCGGGCGGGCGCGAGGAGGAGATACGCTGGGAGTGCAGTGGAAATGTACCCGCGGCGGCGGCGGCGGCGGGCGTGCGCAGCAAGGGGACTGACTGTAGGGGGCGTGGCTGTTTACCTTCCTGCTAACTCACCGTTCGCATCCCGCTTCTCCGGGGGCGTCTCCCCCTACCCCATTCCCCTACCCACTGCATTCTCTCCAGGTTACCACCTCCTAGGGAGGATGGAGGGGCCGAGGCACAGCCTGGGACGCAAAGACTTCTTCCCTTCCCTTTACCCTCTCCCCTCCCCCCCAAAAGAAGGAAGGAGATTACAACGGAGCAGGGATCCTGGGGAAATCCCACCTGATTTAAACCCAGTCCCACCCCCACCCCGCTGCGGCAATGTCACCAAGGAGCTCCCCCATCCTCATCCTTCTCTAGACTAGTCTTTCTGCAGTGGCGCCTTTTAGACTTCACCTCTCCTTCCATTCCTTTCCTTCTTCCATTCCTTCTCTCCCTCCCTCTGTTTCCTTCCTTCCTTCCTTCCTTCCTTCCTTCCTTCCTTCCTTCCTTCCTTCCTTCCTTCCTTCCTTCCTTCCTTCCTTCCTTCCTTCCTTCCTTCCTTCCTTCCTCCCTCCCTCCCTCCCACGCGCAGAGGTTGAGGTTTTCACTCCCTCTTTCCTCACAGGCTGGTGGTCTTACCCAATGCCCCCAGTTCTGTTAAGCCTCTCCCTGCTCCCCAAATGCATCTCTGTCCTCTCGGCCAACCCCGGTCATCCTACCCGATGCCACAGTATTGGTGCTTGTGGCAAGCGGGGCCATTGCTGTGTCTTCACAAACAAGGAGCCAATATTGTGTCTTGTGCTGTGTCTCCTCACCCCCCCCCCAAACCCCCTCAAGCAGTCGGCTCACCGAGGGAAGGGGATGTCTGTGAGACAGGAAGAAACAGTCCTGTGAAACATGCCTTCTAGGGTTTACTGCCTCCCACTGGTCCTGGACACAACCCTTCCCTCCTCCACCCTGTCACTCTGGGGTCTTTCCAAGACAGCACACACACTCTTTCCCTCTGCTTACCCCTTTGTGTGACCCAACCCCCCCCCCCCATTCTGCCTATTGCTAGGCAGCCAACTCTCACTGAAGGTGTTGTTATGCTTGCCCACCCCCTACCCCTCACTCCCTGGCACAGCCTTATGCCCCTCCCTCTGACCAGGTTTCTGTTGACTCCCTGAGTCTTGTTCTCTCCGTTTTTGACCACCAGGACCCACCTTCCCTCCACAGCCCTCTGTGCCTTCTCCCCTCTTCTCTCCTACTGACTGAACTCCCTTCTGGCACAGACCCGCCTCCTGACTCCTGTGGGCTGAATCATGCCAGCTTGTTCTCCCATTCCCTTCCTCTAGGGGCAAGCTGGAGGCACCATAGATGCAGCTTGTGCACTTTTTAAAAGATTGGCAAGGGGCCCCATGCCCTGGTGCTTGTGTTTCTGTAACGCTTGCTGGTCCATGAGGTACTGAGACGTCAGTTTCAGACTTTAACTGGTCAGGAAAGGGGAATGACCTATTGTTGCCCAATTCTCTTGCATCCTGCTTTTTTTCTAGCTTTGAAAAAATGAAAGAAAGAAAGACAAAGACCTGCCTGAGTTTGGAGTCTGGGTCTTGCACTCCTTTGGGCTTTTATCTGAGCTCTTAGTTGAGGAGAAACTTCCTACTCACTATAGATAGGAAATTTATCTTTTAGAAGCTACAATTTTTGAGAAATTTGGGGAAAGAAAAATACTTGTCAGAAACCTAGTGTCTGCTGATTAAGGGATCCACCCACACTCCTGTTTCCTGGGGGGCACTCAAAAGATCTCTGGCCCTGAACAGACTTACCCTGCACTGAGGTGGCCTCCATCGTTCCTGCTGGCAAGTGAACCTGCTCCTTTGAGAGTGAGAGACTATTTCCCAGGAGCTGACTGGAGTTCAGCCTTAGGCTGCAATAAACTTGCTAGAGAAGGAAGGAGTCATATTTTTGTTAAATAGTGATATTTCTGTTCACAGCTGGGGTTCAGTTTCCCTTTCTCTGAAGCTGCTTTCAGGTTAATGTTTGAAAACTGGAGTCTGACAGGTAGTCCTGGGTAAATAGCCACAGGCAAGGCAGTGAGATTAACCCCCCCTGGCTGGTAGTATTCCCAGTAGGACACTTGGCTGAGGTTCTCAGGTATAAGAACTGCCAATTTGGCCTGTTTAGTTTGTTCCTGAGATACTTAGGGTACAGAGGTTTCCTCCACCTTGGCCTTAGTTAGCATTCAGGTATAGTACATAGCCTGGGTTATGACATCTCATGTTTGGGTTTGTGGGAAAACTGGATAGTTCAGAATAAAAAAATAAAAAGGGAAATCAATGAGTAATAAAACCCTGTCTGGGAAAAGATTTAAAAGGATGGAAATGTGTAAGTGCTACTATTTAGGTTAAAGGCAGCAAAAAGAGGCTTTGAGGTCAGTATGTAAATAGACTAATTGACCCAGAGTGGAAGGGCCATCTAGTTCAATTCATACAAATCAATTGTCCAGTCAATAAGCATTTATTAAGCTCCTACAATGAGCCAGTCACTGTACTAATCACTGAGGATCCCCCCCTCCCAATCCTCTTTAACATACCCTGCAAGTGGTCATCCAGTTTTTGCCTGAAGACCTCCAGTGAGGGGCAATCCCTCTTCTTGAGGCAGCCCATTTCCCCTTTGTAACACTTCCATTTGTTAGAAAGGTCTTCCTAACATGAAGCCAAGGTTTTCCTCTTTTCAGTTTCTTTCCATTACTCCTGGTTCTGCTGTCCAACTGAAGGCAGACTGAACAAGACTGATCCTGGATGCTCTCTCCACCCCTTCATTTTCCAGATGAAGAAAATGGGGACAAGAGAAGGGAAGGGATACATATGATCAAGGTCATACATACAGCTAGTGATAGGAGCAGGAAGGCGTTGCCTTCAACTCCACTTGTTGAGAAAGTTTACATTTAAAAGAAAAACACTTTTTGTTTTACTTGGGTTAATTTTGGGTGTTTCAGTTGCTCCAATTGTTACTGTTGTTTTTGAGTTTCAACTGCAAATGTCTCTAAAAGGGAAGCACTTGTTTTGGTCCCTGAGACATGCAATAATAAATGTTTGTTTTGAGGGTGTTTGGCTGTGGTTCCTGTTGGCACTTAGAGAGGCAAAGTAGGTGATGTTTGGGCTCAGCACAGACCAACTGTTCCCAGAATATTTTTCCCATCCCAAGAGCCTTTTGCTTTCCTAATTTTCCTAAATAAATGGACAGTAAGTAGCACAGTCACAAGTTGTGCACAATAACAGAAGCACAAATTGAGCCTGAGAAAAAGCAAGGTGACATTTGGTGACTGGTGGTGGTGTCGAGTCAGAATAGACCCAGATCATTAATTGTGCTAACATCTAGACTCATTGTATTGGCTTCTCCCTCCCTGGATGTTCTATTCTGCTATTTGGAGGCTACCAGGGTTTAGAAACTCCACTTGTTTTCATAGTTCTTAAAAAGTTACTGTTAGTCTTTGGGAATCTGCATAGGACCCAAAGCCTGCAAACTGCTCAGTTTTACAGTTAAAGAATTCATTTCCCACACAATCCCAAGGACACTAATTCCATAGTCTGGGCCTTCCCAAACCAACTGAGTTCACTGCAGCCATAGAAATAGCCACACACCCATCATCACTCTTTCCAAAACTAATTGGCAATATTCAGCATCTATTATGCATTCACTTAACATGCTACCATTCTGTTTGACTCCCATTTCTACTTCACTCAATCGTCTCATTAGACTTGGGGACCAGATCTTAGCAGATTGTGCCAAAACAGTCCACGGGAAAGCAGTGATTATTTTGTTCATATTAATGGGAAGGCATCATTTTCTACCTGTAAGCATCCTACAGATCTGGTATAACACTATTACTTCTCTAGTGTCTATCACTAGGGAAGAGTGTCTAGGACACACCCTAAGAGTCATTCAGTCAGTCAACAAGCATTTAATTAAGTGACTACTATGTACCAGGCACTGTGCATTGGGGATCCCAAGAAAGGCAAAAACAGTCCATGCTGTTGGTAAGCTGACCATTCAGTGGTAGAGGCAATATACCAATGATTATGCACAAACAAGATAGAGAGAGGATAAATTGGAGATAATCACAGAAAGAAGGCATCAATACTAAAGGGAACTGGGAAAAACTGCTTGTAGAGGGGCATTTTAGTTAGAACTTGGAGGAAGTCAGGGAGGGAAACCAGGAGACAGAGATGAGAGAGGATTCTAAGCTTGGGGAATAGCCAGTGGTGATAAGTGGAGTGCAGAGGGGAGAGTGCTTTGTCCACATGTCGGCAAGGAGGCCATCGGCAGTGTGTTACAGAGTACATGATGGGGGTTGTAAGGTATAAGAAGACTGGAGAGGGAGGAGGGGGCAAAGTTTAAAAATCCCCTGGATAGTAATGAGGAAGTTAAGAAGAGGAGAGTGTGTGTGTGTGTGTGTGTGTAATATAATGAGTTCAGTTTTGGACATGGTGAATTTAAGATGTCTACAAGATAGCTAGTTTGTGATGTCCCATAAACAGCTGGAAATGTGAGATTAGAGGTCAGGAGAGAAGTTAAAATTGAATAAGTAGAACTGGGAATTATAAGCATAGAATAAAGTTGTAGCAACTGTGCCTTCCCTCTGAGACTACCTCCAGTTAACCCTGTTTATTCCAGTTTACTATTACTAGCTAGCTAGCAAGCGTTTACATAGTGCTTTAAGATGTTCAAAGTGCTTTATGGATATCTTTTTATCCTCACAACAGTCCTTGGAGGTAGGTTCTATAATTATCTTTATTTTATAGATGAAGAAGCTGAGGCAGAAGTTAAGTACCTTGCCCAGAGTCACACAGCTAATAGGTATCTGAGACCAGATTTGAACTCAGGTCTTTCTTTGTTTTTTGTTTTTTAGTGAGGCAGTTGGAGTTAAGTGACTTGCCCAGGGTCACACAGCTAGTAAGTGTTAAGTGTCTGAGACTGGATTTGAATTCAGGTACTCCTGACTCCAGGGCCGGTGCTCTATCCACTGCGCCACCTAGCTGCCCCTGAACTCAGGTCTTTCTTACTCCAGCTCAAGCCCTCTGTCATGCACCATGCCACTTAGGTGACTGTGCATGCGTGTGTGTGTGTGTGTGTGTGTGTGTGTGTGTGTGTGTGAGAGAGAGACATAGAGACAGGGACAGATAGACGAATGGGAGTTCCTTGAGGTGTCAGGGACACCTATGTACCTCCAGTAGAACACATACCTGACACATGGTAAGTGCTTACTTGTTGCTTGACTGATCATTGTTGCCTCTGGAGGCAGTGTCCCATCACTGGAGATCTTTAAACTAGATATGTCCTTGGTAGAATATTGTAGAGAGGATTCCCCCTGATCAGGTACAGTTGGACTGACTTCTGGCTAGTTCCTTTCAACTCTTAAGATTCTGTGAATTTGTGGAGTTTGACTCTAGGGAGTGTGAGAAGCCCAGGATGATATACTGCCCTCTAATAGAAGACAAATGTCAAACTTTCAGCTATCCTGAATGATAAGATTATAGGAAAGGCAGGTTAAAGGAGAGTTACAATATTCAAGGAATTCGAATACAGTTAAACACACTTCACAGGAAAATCATGCTGAAAATGGTTGAGTCTGTCATCGATGAACATCTGAGTCTTTCAGGATCTTAGTATATATTGATAGATTGATAGATGATAGGTAGATGGATAGATGATAGATAGATAGAGAGGCAGTGTGGCATAGTGGCTAGAGAGCCTTAGAGTCAGCAAGACCTGCCTTTAAGCCCTACCTCCAACACATCCTGGTTCTTTGGCTTTGGGTTTAACTTCTCAGATCCTCAGGCAAATTTCTTAAGATTCAGAGCTGGTGCCTATGGGAATATACAGAGAGAGCTTTTGTATTAGAAGTTCTAAGGAACTTCTAGTGAACCACTGATGAACCCATAGGTCCAGTCCAAAAGCATGTTTACACAGTGCTTGCCTTGGTACCCTCTGAAGTTAGGACTGAGGTTTTATCCCTTGTGCTGAAAGCTCTGTTAAAGGAAGCAGTTTCCAGATTGAAGGAAGTGCTAATCCTGCTGTTCTCTGTCTCAGTCAGAGAACATCTGGAGTATTGTCTGGTTCTGGGCGCCATATTTTAGGAAGGAAATTGACAAGATGTAGTGCTCCCAGAAGTGGGTGAAAAAGATAAGGAGAGGGAAGGGCAGCTAGGTGGCTCAGTGGATAAAGCACCGGCCCTGGATTCAGGAGGACCTGAGTTCAAATCTGGTCTCAGGCACTTGACACTTACTAGCTGTGTAACCCTGGGCAAGTCACTTAACCCTCATTGTCCTGGGGGGAAAAAAGAGGACTGGAGACCTCTGCCAGGCAGGGATCCCTCGAAGGAAGTGGGGGCGTATGGAGGTGAGGGTAGAGAACTTAATCGCTGTCTTCGGATATTTGAAGGGCAGTTGTGTCAAAGAGGGATTGCATTTGTTCTGGCTTGGAGTGGGTCCTAGAGGTCCAGAATCAGGACTAGTAGATGGCAAGCAGTTGCAGAAAAGGCTGACTTTTACTCTGTTTCCTAATAGAGCCATTCAACAGTGAGATGGGCTAACTATGAATGGAATGAGTGCCTCCCCACTGGACATCTTCATGTGAGATTGCATAACCACTTACTTACCTGTTGGGGATGTTGGAGGGGGGAATTCTGTCTGGGTATGGGATTGGACTAGACGACTTCTGAAGTCTCTGCAAACAAATTCTGAGTTTGTGAAGCTGCCAGGTGGTCCACATTTTCCTTCTAAACTCAAATGACGCTAAGGAGCAGAGCTCTTTAGAAGAGCCCTTAGATGAGGAAGACTTTGCTTAAATGGGACTTTGGGCTTTGATCCATAAAATTTGCTTGTTGGCTTCAGAGCGTAGTATCAGAAAGCCAAATAACTTCATCCTGGCCTTACTCCAAGAGTAATGGAAACCCTTGCTGATTTGGGCTCAACCCTGGTCTATAGTACACAAGGAGATTTGGGGATAAATTGCTTCCCACTTTTCCCACATGGGCTCTAGGTCATTTTAACTAGGGTTAACTGGTCTTTGGCAGGAAAGCCATGGGTTACTTTGAGAACATAGCTATTTCTATCTGCGTTTGTAGTAGCAGATAGAAAAGGACAGGTGTTTCCCAGTCTCCTTGTCTGTTTAGAAAGGAGAGCCTGATTTGGGTGGGGGGAGAGGGGAGTAGGATGGGTCCAGGAGAATCTTCAGCAAAGCCCCAAACGGGAGAGATAGGACCAAGGGATGTTCAGAGATACTGTTTTATACTGTTTGTTTACTAAACCATTTTTCTACAGTGCAAATTATTGTCTCCAGGAAGACATTAGAGTTAATGAGGTATATGAAAGATTGGGGTCTCTGACCCCTATCTGAAAGTGGTTTAAGAATGTTCAGGTCTGATTTTCTGCATAATTCCATCCTTCCTATCACAAAGGGGCTCCAAGAACAGGTTTGCCCAGTTGAAATAGCATTAAATTGTATTAGCATCTTATTATACAGTCTTTCCTGGTATAGTCAGGGAGAGGCTTTATTTCTTTTAAAAAGATTGTGTCTGGAATTGTCAATTATCTTCTCAGATGGCTTTATTTCAAAAAGAAAGGCAGACGTTATTCCAAGTTTTATGGAAGGCATCCGTCCCACACCCTGTCCCATGGGGAAGGACAAGAGGGAAGCTTGAATTTGGGGTCATTTTAATGTGTTCAGGGAGGGGAGCACCAACCACAATCTGCTGTAGCGTGTAAGGTCTGAAAGGCCTACAGTCAGCCCAGTCTCCTGGAGGGTGTCCATGAGTGTGCTTGTGGGTGTGTTGTTTGAGTTTATTTGGGGAAAGGCCTTTAAAAGGGTCTGGAAGCTGGGCAGCTGATGGCTACTGTAAACATTTCAGAAACAGCCCGATGTCCACAAAAGGGGCTCCAGCTAAGATGGGCAGCCCACGGTGGCCGACTGCCGAGAAAACGTCTGCCCCCAAATTGTAGCCCTATTACTTAGTTGACATTGATAATTAGCCAAGAACTTGACCAAATAAAACCAAATAGAAAATATTTGGAGGCCCGCTATAGAAATATGGCAAGACCCATGTAAACCATGCAGTCAGGCCTGCTCATCATATCCGTTCTCATGAACCAGGCAGTGAGCCACTAAGGATAGAGAGGCCACCTCGAGGTCCTGCTAGTGGGATGCAGAGAACAGCACAACTCAACCCTTCTCAATGTGACACTGAGCCCGAAAAGAAATATGGATACCCGGTAATGAGTGATGCTCACAGTGCCAAGCATGGTATACCATCAGAACTGAAGTTTTAGAGCTGGAAGGCATCTCGGACATCATTTAGTCCAACCTCCACCCTTTCTAGATGAGTAAACTGAGGCTCAAGGAGGCCCAGAATTAGCTGTGTTCTGAACATTAGTGAGTGGTAGAGCTAATCCTTGCACCTATGTCCTCAGACTTGAGATCCATTCGTATTTCTACTGCACCAGAAATCAAGTTCAGCTTCATTAGGTAGCATCATGAACAAGTTCATGGCAGAGAGACCAGATCACAGCTTTCCAGATCCTCAGGCCAGGCAGCACAAAGCTTTGCTTCCCATGTTATAGTAAAAGCACTACTCTGTGTGCAACAGGGACAGAATTTGGCTACATCAAGGCAACTTACTGAAGTGTGCTTGTGTATTTCTCACTTTGAAGGATTCATCAAGTCCAATAGGCAGAAATATTTATTTCCATCTCTACATAATTGTGCATGTGTGTGCATTTAAATCTAATGAAATCTATCAACAATCATTTATTAATGCCACCATATGCCAAGCACTCTGCTAGGTGCTGGTGATAAAAAGACAAAGATGAAATAGTCCCTGTAGCTAAATATAGATGGATAGGGGTAGGGATAGGACCTGTGATTTCCTTAGTATAGAAAATTTCCAGGTAAAGAAATTCTGTCTGCCCCTGGGGCATAGAGAGGTTAATTGACTTCCTCTGGGACACATTTCCCTGGTGGGTCCAAGGAGGACTTAGATCCAAGCCTTGCTTGCTTCAGGGCCAACACTATCCACTGTGTCACACACCATGCTACTTCTCATAGATAACATCCATATAGGCAGATTTTGCCATATTAGTATTTGCCACAGAACAGGATCCTAGTCACTCCACATTGTAAGAGGAGTACTGATAAGCTTGACCTATCCCGACAGCTTGAGCTGTCCAGCAGAGGCTTGCAGTGAGGGAACTCCTAACCATACCAGACAAAAAGCATTCGGAGGAACTGGGAATTTGAGTTTGGAGGAGAGCAGACATGGGGAGAGCTGTCTAACCACATCTGGATTATGTGGGAAAAGGAACAGACTGTAGCTCCAAAGGGGAGAACTTGTACCAGTAGATGGTTATCATAAGGAGGCAAAATGTGGGTTGGATAGAAGTATGAACTTTCTAACAATTAGAGTTTTCCAGCAAGGAACAGGTTGCTTATTACTTAATTTTTCTGAGACCACGTGACTTTGTCAGGGATACTGGATTTTTGCATGGGAGGGGAAATTGAATTAGAAAGCTTTTGAGGTTCCTTGCCTTTGAGATTTGGTGATTCTGTGAATTATTTGGGACTTTTCTCAAGAGGTTATAGTTTCTGAAAGTTCAAAGCCCCTTCCTTTAAGATTCTCTCATGCAATCTTTGATATCTTTTATTCCAACTCTTTCTCTCAACAGAAGAGACATAGTGGAAGAAAGAGTTTGGTCCAAAGACACTATGACAGAGTAACAGATCTTAGATTTGAATTACATCCTCTAATTCTTTATCTCTTTCTCTACTACATTATGCACAACTCTAGAGCCTTATTCCTTTAGACTAAAGCTTTGATTTCTGTGAAAATGTGCTGGGGGATGGGGAAAAGGGGTATCACAAATCCCCCCAGTTGGATAGAGTTTATTAGGAGCTAATCCTTCAATTCAATATCACAAGCATTTATTAATTACATACTTTGGGACAGACATTTTGCTAGACACTGGAGATACAGAGACATCATATTCTTCTTCCTCCTAGAAGTAGTAGTACTCTACTACTACTACCACCACTACCAGTCATTACCTTCAAGTAACTTACATTCCACTGGAGAATAGATTTGGATGGGAAGGGGAGGGGGGGAGGAATGGCAGCAAGTCTGGCCCCTGGGTGGATGACTGGGGACAAAATAAGGAGGGAAAGTGGGGGAAATGATTCGGTGCCATCCCAAGAGATGGGTTGTTTTTATGACTTTGTAGAATGAGCTCTTATGTTGTGAAAAAGTTTGACTTGTTGGAAAGATATTTGGAAAACTGTGTTCAAAGGGAAAATACACTGGCAAAAAGGGCATCTTTCCTGCAAAGCCTACTAATTATTTTAATTAAGTCACCACAAAATAGGCTCTGTTTAATCGCCTTCATTTGGATAGTACATGTACTCTTGAATGTTCCCCAAGCACTTCAAAAATATCCAGTGGTTTTTCTGCTGGAAGGCAGAAGCCAGAAGCCAGAAGCCAGGTTAGGGACTGTGTAAATTGGGACAGGAGTATACAGATGATTTAATAAGTAGCTTGGAGAACCTGAAAGGTCATTATTCAGAAGATAGTAGCCAAGTGCTCTCTACTTCCCCTGAGGGCTGAGCAAGAGAAGCCTTAGGGACCTGGATTTAGGTTTAGAGTGGAATTTAGGTTAAGGCTCTGGGCTGAGAGTTTCAAAACTGAGTAAAAATTTAAGGAACGTAGAATCACAGAATCTTAGAGTTGGCAGGGACCCGAGAGGCCATCCCATCCCTGAACATGAACCCCCAAGCATCAGACCTGAGAAGGTCGTGCTGCCTGCCGCCTCTGCTTGAAGAGCCCAGTAAGGGGCAGCTAGCTCATTGAGTCATCCCATTCCATTTTGGACCAGCTCCAATCGTTAGAGGTTTTTCCAGAGGTCAAGCCAAAGGTCTACCTCTCTTAAACGTCTATTCCTTGCTCCTTGTTTCTGGCCTTCCTGGGCAGAGCAGAGCAAGTTTAATTTTTCTTCCAAATAACAACCCTCCATATATTTGAGGATAGCTTATCATATGCTCCCCACAACTTTTCTTCTTCAGGTTAAGTATCCCTAGTTCCTTCAGATTTCTGCCTAAGTGGCTTAGTGTTAAGTTTCCTGGCCATCCTGGGCATACTTCCTCAGCTACCACCCCCTAGTTTGCATCAGCAGGCTAATAACCTTCCTCAAATAAGCCCCAAACTGAGTGTGGTATTCTGAGTGTGGCCTGAGGTGGGCAGCTGGTCTCTTAATAAGCCAAGGATTCCATTTGCTTTGTTGACTTCTGTCAAACCAGGGCCTCGCATATTGAGCTTGTGGTCCACTAAAACCCCCAGATCTTTTTCATAGGAACTCTTGTCTATCCATACTCCTCTCGTCATGCATTTGTGCAAAGAACTTGACATTTATCTTTATTAAAATAATTTCATCTTATTAGATTTTGCCAATCATTCTAGCCTTTTGAGATGTTTTTGGATTCTTGCTCCTTTATCTGACATTGTTACCTATTTCTCCTTTGTTTCATCTACCAAAAAAATATTAGGCTGTTATTAATAAAAAATCATCTTGATCATCTTTCTCTCTCACCAATAGACATGGGCATCTTGACCAAATTCCTTGATGACATTTAGTGATACTAATGTATACTGTGTCCCCCTCATTTACTCATCTAGTAGGAGAGGGACTGGACCTATGATTTTATTCATATAAGAAACTCTCAGGATAGAAAATTCCTTCTTCCAGTGTTGGGGTCTGCACTTTTTGTGCAGCCACATGACCTTAGATGGTTGCCTGGGGTGACTTGCCAAGGATTACATGGTCAGCATGAACTTGAACCCTTCCTGGATCTAAGGCCAGCTTGCTTTTAGTTGAACCTCCCTGCCTCTCTACCATATAAAGCTGGCCTGATATAACCTGTTCTTGCTGAACCTATACTGGGACTCGAGTAATCTTTGCTTCATTTTCTAAGTGGTCACAGACTAGTCCTTGAATGAAGTTTGGAATTTTTCCAGGAATAAAAGTCAAGCTTACTGACTAATAGTGTGTAAATGCCATTATTCAGCTTTCTGTGGGGTAAAAACTTAAGAGTTTGGCTTATCACCATTTTTGCAGCACTCTTCACTCTTTCCAATATCATTTACAGACAGTGTATCAGCAGTTAAATCTTCCAGTTCTAGGAATCCAGGTCTCTCTACTTGGTGACTTGCTCTTAACTGAGAGCAATAAAGCTTATGCTACCTAAGATTAATTCAGATAAACACTTGTTCAGTCTATCTCCTGTTATACAAGGCAAAGGAAATGCATAAAAATGGAATGGTCTCTGCCTTGAGATTTACATTATTTTGGGATACAGTGTAGACAAATAATTTAAATTCAGGTCAGTTCTGAGAGGGGGAGAGAATACTTGGGGTGAGAGAATACCAAAAAAAGCCTTACAAAAAAGGTGGCCCCAGAGTTGAGCCTTAAAGGGAGCTGAGGTGGAGGTAAGAAAGGAGGCATTCTTGGATCCTCCTTGTACCAAAGGCAAAGAGAAAGACAATGGGATGCTGAATTCAGGTAATAAAAGGCCAGTTTGACTAAATATAAAATATGTAAAAAGAATATATATGTGTAGAAAAGGGAGGTTGGAAACAGAATGTACACGGTTTTAAATGCCAGGTTGAGGCATTTGTACTTTATCCTAGTGGTAACAGGGAGCTATTGAAGATTGAAGGTGGAGTACCATGGTCAGATCTTGCCCTTAAGAAGATTGTTTTGTTGGATATATGGAGATATGTAGGGGAGGGACTAGATTAGAAGCTGGCCAATTAGGATGTAATTTCTTTTAGGAAGTTTTTGAAATAGTCCAGACAAGGAGTGGGTGGTAAAGTAGTATCTGAGGATGGATCAACATTTTTTTAAAGTGTGCTTACTATGTGCCAGGAACTATGCTAAGTGTTGGGAGTACAACAAAATGCAAAAACAGTTCCTGCCCTTAAGGAGTGTACATTCTAGTGGGAGAGACAACATATGAATACCTAGGTATGTACAAAACATATAAAGAGAAGATAAAACAATCTGAGAAGGGAAGGCATTTGCAGCTGCAGAGCAGGACTGATGGTCAGACCAGGCAGGGTCTCCTGCAGAAGGGAGGATTTGAGTTGAGTCTTGAAGGAAGACTTGAGAGGCAGAGGTGAGGGAGCAGGGTATTCCAGGTGTGGGAGACAGCGGGTGAAAAGGCATAAAGATCTATGTTCAGGGAACTCTTAGTAGTTTGATTTATGGAGGGGAGTAAAGTATAAGAAGATTATGGAAAGGTAGGAATGGACCAGGCCATGAAGCACTTCAGATGCTAAGAGGAAACATTTATATTTGGTCCTGAAGGTAATAGGAAGCCACTGAAAGCCAAAGAGAAGAGAGTGATAATGGTAAGAGCTATGTTTTGTAAAATCACCCTGGTAGGGGGCAGCTAGGTGGCACAGTGAATAAAGCACTGGCCCTGGATTCAAGAGGACCTGAGTTCAAAGCCGGCCTCAGACACTTGACACTTACTAGCTATGTGACCCTGGGCAAGTCACTTAACCCTCATTGGTGCCCCCCCCCAATCACCCCGGTAGCCAAGTGTTAGATGTATTATGAATGGGGTGAGCCACTGAGGCAGGGAGAGCCATTAGAGGTCTCTTGCAGTAGTCCAGGTAAGAAGTAATGAGGGGGGGCAGCTAGATGGCGCAGTGGTTAAAGCGCTGGCCCTGGATTCAGGAGTACCTGAGTTCAAATCCAGCCTCAGACACTTAACACTTACTAGCTGTGTGACCCTGGGCAAGTCACTTAACCCCCATTGCCCCATAAAAAAAAAAAAGAAGAAGTAATGAGGGCCTCAACTAGGGATTTGGCCATGTGAGCGTAGAGAGAAGGGAAAGGATGTTATATGAGAGTAGAAAGGATAATAGTTGTCAGTGGATAGGATTTGTGGGGTGAGAGTGAGGGGATGAGGTCATGATACTGAAGTTGACATCCTTAGTGACTGGGGGATAAAGGTACCCTCAATAGTAATGGAGAAGTTCAGAAGGATGGAGGGGTTTGTGGGGAATGATAATGAATTGTTTCAGATGTCTTGAGAGGCAATTAGAAGTGACTGACTGACCAGCTCAGGAGAAAGGCTAAGACTGGATATATGTGTCTGGAAATCATCTGTAAAGAGATGATAATTGAATTCATGCGAACTGATGAGATCACTAAGTGACATGGTGTAGAGCAAAAAGAACAGAAGTAGACCTGAGTTCAAATCCAGCCTTAGACACTTGACATTTACTAGCTGTGTGACCCTGAGCAAGTCACTTAACCCTCATTGCCCTGCAAAAAAAAAAAAAAAGAAGAAGAAAAAAGAACAGAAGTAAAAAATAGAAGCATAAAGAGTCTTGAGGGACATCCATGGTTAGTGAGCATGGCCTGGATAAGGAACAACAAAGGAAACTGAGAAGTCAAGAGATAGGAGGAGAATAAGGAGCAGTATCATGCAGAAACATAAAGAGCAGAGTTTCCAGGAGATAATTAACCATGTCAAATGCTGTAGAGAAATCAGGCTTGTAAAGAGGATATTCGATTTAGCAATTAAGCAAATGTTGATAATTTTTGGAAAGGGAAGTTTCAGTTGAAAGAGAGGTTGAGGGGCGGCTAGATGGTGCAGTGGATAGAGCACCGGCCCTGGAGTCAGGAGTACCTGAGTTCAAATCCAGCCTCAGACACTTAACACTTACTAGCTGTGTGACCCTGGGCAAGTCACTTAACCCCAATTGCCTCTCTAAAAAAAAAAAACAACAAAAAAAGAGAGAGAGGTAGAAAGCCAGATCACTAACAGTTTAGAACTGAGTGAGAGGAGAGGGAATCGGGACACCCAGGCTTTTTCAAGTCGTTTAGCTGTGCAAAGTGGAGAGAGATGGGATGATAGCTAATAGGAGTGTCAGGATCAAATGAGAGTTTTTTAAAGGTTGGTTTCAGTGGAGGGGGAAAGGAGCCAATAGATAAGGAAAGAGGATGGATGAAAGAAGGTGGGTGTTATAGAGATAAAAACTGACAAAACTTGGCAACTGATTGGATATTGCCAGTGCGGGAGAGGGAAGTCAAGAATGTCTCTGACGTTGCAACTTGGGTAACTGGAGGGGATGATAGTGCCCTCAACTAAATAGGGAAATTTGGAGGGGAAGTGTGGTAAGGGGAGGCAGGAGGGGATGAAATTTACTTTGGACAAGCAGAGTTTGAGATGTCTGTTAGGTAGTTGGAAGAGAACTGAGAAACCAGTGATGAAAAAAAAAGGAGGATAAAATATCTAGGAGAAGGGGGGTATCATATCAAAGTCTGGAGAGTTGAGTAGAAAAGATCATGGGATTAGCGAAGAAGAGATTTTTGGTAGACTTGGGGAGAACAGATTCAGTCCAGTGGTAGGGTTGGAAGCCAGATTGTGAGAGACTGGGAAATGAATGAGAAGTGAGAAAGTAGAGGCAAGGAATTATTTCTAGGAGGTTTGCTGTGAAAGCAAGGCAAGGGACAAAGTGATAGCTTTGATAATGCAGTTTAAATACAAATAATTACAAGCAGATATTGTGATTTTAGTTTGAAATAAAATTTTCATCCCACAATCTCTGTTTTCTTTACCTTATGGATAAAAAAAAATGCACTGTCAACTGACAAATTGGTCCTTTGATGTATTCTTAAATGACCAAGTCACAATGATGCTTAAGAGGTGAAATTTTCCTCATTGCATTAGGATTTCTACTTAAACCTGTTTATTACCCTCACTTTTTAGATTTGTATATAGATATCTGAGGCAGTTGGCTTTATTGCCTTGTGTTATCCTGTCCCATTAATTACTGTTCCTCCCCTATTCTTGCCATGCGGTGTGCCAGTTTGTCAGTTTTATGTGACATATTTTCCCCTCCTCTCCTTTTCAGTTTAAAGCTCTCTTGATGAGATTTACAAAACTCCAAGCACATGCTTTTTTACTATCTCTTCTTAGGTACATGCCCATCATTCCTGTATTTTAAGCCCTAGTCTGGAAAATCTAAAGTCTATTCTGAGACCCCATATTCATAGTCAATTGTTCACTCCTCAGATTTTCTTTTCTCAAGCCCCTAATTTCAATCAGTTGTAGGGATAGGAATAGGGACTGCACCAGTGATTTCACTGTTACTGCAAATTTTGGGAAAAGCAAACTGCTTCTCCCAGTACAGGCCTGTGCCTTCCCTACATTTTATAGTCTTAAGAGTCAGAATCAGGGGTTAAAGAGATTAAGTGACTTGCCCAGAGTCACTTTCAGAAGCAGTACTTGAACCTAGGTTTTGCTGTCTCTCTATCCATTATGTCACACTGCCTCTATTAATAACAAGGCAAAACCAAAAAAAAAATCCCAAACTCTTTAGTTTCTTGACCAGGATTTCATCATGTTTAGCGATGCTTTCTAGGTTGCTTCTGGTGACATCATTTATTCTCACATGAATCTCCCGCAATAGATAGGTTTGACAAGTCCTAGAAGGTGTTCTGGATACAAGTTCCTGGAAGACAATAATCTCCCTCTTGTTTATGTTACCCTGAGAGGCAACCACTTGTTGTGAGTCATCCTCCACCACTCTTCCTCTCCTCTTACCTAATAGCACCTGAAGGGCCATGTCTTTCTTTAAAGAATTAAGAAGCTGCTTCCTCCTGTTAACTGTAAGAGAAATTAACTCCATGGTTGCTCCTAGAAAGGGCTTGTCCCATTTACCATTTGGGGGTCTCTGGCTGGCTCCCCATTTGTGTCATCTGTGGGATCTGAGGCAGTCTCTCTTTTGAATTTGTATCCTGGTGCTTTGCATTGTGCCTGGGGCATGGTTAGAACTTTCTTTTTTCATTCATTCTATGTATTCTTCCGTTCTTTTTAGGATCTTGTTTATTTACCCTCCAACCTTCTCCTACCTGTTAGAATTCTTTTTTTTTTTTTTTTTTTTTGCTGGGCAGTTGGGGTTAAGTGACTTGCCCAGGGTCACACAGCCAGTAAATGTTAAGTGTCTGAGGTCGGATTTGAACTCAGGTACTCCTGAGTCCAGGGCTGGTGCTCTATCCATTGCGCCATCTAGCTGCCCCCCTGTTAGAATTCTAATGTGTCTCTTCTTGGCCTCCTGCATCTCCCCTTTGTTTTAGATCGAAGAGGAAAGATGTATTGCTGCTGCCCTTTCTGTGACAGAGACCAATTTGCACTTTTAAACACTCGTAGATGCTACTTGGTACTGGTAGAAAGACAAAGGGAACACACTTTCCAAAATTCTCTGTGCCCTATGTGCTTGCTGGAATCCAGCTCCTGATCCTCAGTCCTTTATCTTTTTAGTAGTTCCCTTGGCTTGCAATTGTGTCTAGCTCCTGGGGCTCACTGCCTGGCTGCCTTGCTAATCAACTCAAGTCACCAGAGGCACCTAAGAGAAGCTTAGTCTATTTATGACAGGGCTCACCACCTTCTTTCTTTAGCTACCTTTTCACTAGTTTTGAGCCCATTTTTGCCACCTCCTAATGGACAGAAAATCAAACAACAACGGGCAGATTCAGGAACAAAAATGCCTCTGTAATTCCATCTACACACCTCGCTGCAGATTTCCGGATATCTCATTGTATTTTCTTGATTACTTGGCTCTCTGTGAAGAAGTCACTTTCTTAATGAAGTATTTTCTGGTCATATTAGTTTAGTGGTTAAATTCTCATGCTGTTTGATTAGGTCAAGGTAGATCCTACCCGACGCAGTCAGCATTTGTTTGCTTTCCTGAATTAATGTTGAACCTGTATTCCACTAGTTGGTTGTCCTTCATTCTCTAAAAGGACCAAAAGGACATCACTGTATTAGAGTCTAATTACAATGTATCTGATTGTGGCCGATCAGACCAATAAGAGTTCAGTAGGCTCTACCACAGGTCGGGCACAAGTAGTCTATGTGAACATTTGGGGTGGATTCTCTACATTTTCGCATTTCTTTGGAGCTACTTCTAGTCTACTTTGCTCATAGAGCACAGCACCATGTTGGGCAGTCCTGTGCCAGTGTCTCCCATGTCTTTCAAGTGAGGTACCTTTGTCACAGTGAAGATAGGGAGATACAACTCAGAATTCATGCGTTAAGAGAAGTAAGTAACATTTGCACAATGGAAATGACCTGACTTTCCTCTGCTTTCTCTTGACCCTCTCTTGTACCCCTTCTTCAATGTGATATAACCCAAGTACACAGATGGATCTATGATTCTGTAAGATCGGGGGTCTGGGTATTTCCTCACAAAATGCAGATTATCATCCCATCATGCCTGCATCTCCTGTGTAGTTCTTGCACATGTCCTCTCATCAGTTTGTACAGGTCAATGTATGGGGGTTTCCCCTCAATTTTTCTTGACATTGAGAAGACATAATAGGAAACAAACATTGATTATCTGTTGCTCTAATCCTGTGACAATCCTGCCGGTTTCACCTTTTTTTTTTTTTAAATTTTAATTAATTAATTAATTAATTTGGTGAGCCAATTGGGGTTAAGTGACTTGCCCAGGGTCACACAGCTAGTAAGTGTCTGAGGCCGGATTTGAACTCAGGTCCTCCTGAATCCAGGGCCGGTGCTTATCCACTGCACCATCTAGCTGCCCCTCTGATGACATCTATTACTTCTTTTGTTATGGGCCCATAGCACCCCAGAAGTTCTCTGGGGCACATCAAAGAAACTTCTCCTCGAGAAACTAATCCAAAGGACCCTAATCCAAAGGACCGACACACCTAAAAGAAAGAGATAAGTGGAACCAGATGGGACTGAGCTAGCTTCAGGACCTCCACACTTCATTCTAGTCTCCCTCAACCCTGGGGAGATAAGATTAGGTGTGGCTGCTGCCTTTGTGTCCTGAGGAGAGAGATGGCTTGAGAGATCTGCCACCACCCCTCACCCAATTCCCCCAGCCATCACCACTGGGGGATGGTCCTCCCTCACTAAGGGAATTGTCCACAGTCAGATGATCACCCCCATCAGTCCTCTATAAAAGTACCTGCCTGTCTCCTGCTTGAGGAGATTGGTATCTCAGAGCCATGCTCTGTGCCTTGCCTTTCTCTCCATGAGAAGAAGTCCAATGATTTCTCTCTTGGTTTCCCTTCCCTTCCCCTGCTCCTAATAAATTACCATCTTATTCTAATTGCTTTTGTGTGCCAGAGGGTGTAATTCTTTAAAGAGGAATTCCTAAGGACCCCTAACCACTTTCCCAAACCCCTATCCCTACCCAAACCCTCTACCGTATTTTCCCCATGACATTTCCATAAGTCATTCTGTTTGTGATATTTTGCTATGTACTTAAATCTACCCTGGGCCTTTTCATTGTTCTCTGGGTGATCCTCATTTTCACTTCATATGTGATAGCAGTGTTTCATGTGTCACAGTCAGACAATCTCATCAAAGGATACTGACATTAAAAAGACAGATCTTTGTTTGGGATCCCCAAAAGAATTTTGCAGTTTCCCAAAGGCATCCTTCCAGGCTTTCCTCTTCCTCTTAAATCCTTAGCCTAACTCATTGTCCATTTGCAATAACTGTTTGCAATGTCCATATTGTGGGGCAGCTCTGTCGTTTCTCTATCCCATTGCATATTATAGCATGGGTAATAGACATTCTTCACCCACTTTTTCCCCCCTGGGGAGATCTTTGTTGTTGTGAACTTGTTATATCCCTCCACCTCTCTTCCAATATCAGCTCATTGAGAGCATTGAATCTTTGTATATTGCTAGCACAAGGATCAGTAAGTTGTAGTAACCACTTATTTAGCATTTGTTGAATGAATGAGTAGAGCAGCCATTGGTCATACTATCAGAGGCCAACTGGTCCAACCTGGAAACTTAGACAAGAATCTCTGCTACATTATTGACAAATGGTACCACTGAGGGGGAACCCACTAAATCCTTTCAGCAGTAACCTAGCTTTCTTGGACCAATTCATGAAATTGGAAGACTTGTTTGGTAGGTAGCTTAGTGAATTGAGCAATGGGCTTAGAGTTAGGAACACTTGAATTTGATTCTTGCTATAGATGCTTACTGCGTGACCCTGGACAAATCCTAAACTCCCCAGGCCTCAGTTTCCTCATCCGTAAAATGGCTGTTATGAAGATCAATTGAGAAAAAATATATGAAGCTTTTTGCAAACTTTAAAGCACCAAAACAAGTTAGCTATTATAATTATTTCCTTTCCTATGGCTGGAATCCCACTCCGTATTCCTGGGTCTTAACACATGTTAATGAATGAATGAAACTAAAGGAATGGATACCTTTGTAATGTAAACAATTCCCTTCCTTTTCCAAGATAAAGGAGCTTTCTTAAAGCTGCTTCCCTTCTCACTCCCAGTTTGCAGCTGGGCCTCTCCATTTGCTTTCCTTGCCTGGAGAGTGGCCAGGTGCCCTTCTAAAGGTGTGCCACTAAACCTGCCAATTGCTGCTGCTCTTCTTCCCCATGTACAACAGCTGGTTGACTGAATGATTCAGAAGGTTTCCAAGACCACAGGTGACTTCCTCTTCTGCCTAAGAGATCCGGGCTCAGCATGCTTGAGGGAATTCCCCACCTTTCTTTGCCCTTTCTTCTTTGCCACCTTGCCTCCTGGTTTTCTGCATCCCTAGTAGATATTTCAGCTGGGGTCAGATTCCCTATGGAGAAGGAAGTGAGGATGGGAGAGGCCTGGCCCTGCTCTGCCTTTGGCTTGGATATTAGGACCAAAGCCTTCCCTCTTGGGAGGGAGTGGGCCGGGGTGGGGGTGGGGAGGGGGGCGGGGAGGGTGGTAATGCCTGAGGGGTGAGTGTTTGTAGTGGTGTTTGGGGGGTATGCTGATACCCAGAGATAACAGTGATTTGCTTCCATAATGAGTTTCCTGAACAATAAGTGTAATGTTCAATTTCTTTTTGTTACAGATGGAAGAAAAGAGGCGAAAATACTCCATCAGCAGTGATAACTCTGACACCACTGACAGTAAGACCTTTAATTCAAGGTTTTGAATGTGATAACTAAGCTATTCACCTCAAATTGGGAAGACATTTGAATAATTACTTTGCTGAGGAGGTGGGGGAGAGGTGAACTGCCCTTGCTGGGTGGTCATTTTACAATAAATTGTACCTGGGCCATAGCGCTTTAGAAAAGTTAAAAGAAAAAAATGGACTTTGCCCCAGGGGTTCTGTTTGTCAGATGACACTATGTTCTGGTACCCAAGTTTGAGTCAGGGCAGAACACCACACACAACCAGCCTGTCTAGACTTCTAGTTAAGGTGAGGTGGGGAGAGAGGAACAAAGGGGAAAGTGAGATGGAATCAGTAAGCATTTATTAAGCACCAATTCTATGCTAGGCTCTGGAAAATAGTTAGAAATAGAAAAATCCCTCAGCTCAAAGACCTTATATTATGTGGGGAGAGGTGATGGCTATACATATAGGCATATAAAAAATACAAGGTGATTTTGTGGCAGGGAAGGCACTAACACCTGGGGAGGGAGGAGAGAGAAGCAGGAAAGACTTTGTGGAGAAGGTTGTGTTGAATTATGCTGAGTTTTGGAGAGTTCTCTGCATCCCAGAAACAGAGTTGTCTGAACTCAGTAAGGGACTGAATAGTTGATATAAATTCTGTAGCCCAAAGCACTCTTAGATTCCTAGAATCGCTAACAGAAGGGAACACAAGCCCTTCATCTCACAGAGGAGAAAAACTGAGACCCCATCAAGCAGTCACAGCACAAAAGCAGAGACTTTCCTACCAAAGGTTTCATGTTGTTGAAAATAGAGCATTTTGGTATTCTGCTAAGGTGTCAGCTGCCAAGGGAGAACCCCGTGATCAGTCTGAAGTAGTGATTGGAAATCTCTTAAAAATCACATGACAACAATAATCCTCCTTGAGTTATTCTTTTTTTTTTTTTTAAACCTCATCTTTGTGGACTATCTTCTGGTTTACCAAATTCTTAACAATATTAGTAAGAGCTGGATTAGGAATCCAGAAACCTGCAAATTCTAGCCTCAAATCTGCCACTTCCTACACCTAGAGCAAGAAGCTTTATTTCTCTGTGCCTCAGTCTCCTCCTCTGTAAAAACAAGGGGGTTGGACTAGATGACCTCTACACTTTCCAGCTTGGAAGGCAGGTATCAACACCCTCTTTTTTTTTTTTTTTTTTTTTAGTGAGGCAATTGGGGTTAAGTGACTTGCCCAGGGTCACACAGCTAGTAAGTGTCAAGTGTCTGAGGTCAGATTTGAACTCAGGTATTCCTGAATCCAAGGCCGGTGCTTTATCCACTGCGCCACCTAGCTGTCCTATCAGGCTTCTGATTTCTAATTCTGAACTCATTTGTCTGAGTGTAAAGCTCACAGACTACAGGGGTCTTAGAATTTACCAATCGGGGCAGCTAGGTGGCGCAGTGGATAGAGCACCAGCCCTGGATTCAAGAGGACCTGGGTTCAAATGTGACCTCAGACGCTTTACACACTTACTAGCTGTGTGACCCTGGGCAAGTCACTTAACCCCAGTTACCTCACCAAAATAAAAAGAACTTACCAATCACTGAGCAGTTTGGATAGAAGAAGGCTTTGAAGAATTGTAAATAAATAAATTTTATTTATAAGCAGGAAACATCATCAATTGAAGATAATTCTTCTGCCCAGAGAAAGAATATACCTGCAGCTCTCATTTTCTATTCCGGTTAGGTTAGCCATCTTCCTCTTTTTCCTCTCCCCTTCATTTCTTACTTCTGATTAGGCTTTTTCTTTCTTGATCTACCTAAGTCCATCTATTCCTTTCAGGCTCAGAGCAGCCAGTCAGTGGACAACTGGAAAAGTCTGGGGGCTGGGGTGAATAGACAAGCTTTAAAAAGCTTTCAGAGTCAAACAGAGGATTTTCTATTTGATCCTGGAGAAGATACAGAACCCCTGGAGTTTACTGGGGTAGAGGAAGGTGACGTGGTCAAACCTGTGCTTTAAGAAAGATCATTTGGACAGCTGAGTGAGTGGAAGATGGACTGGAGTGAGGAGACACTGGAGATAGGGAGACCAACCAGCGGCTTAAGATGTTAGAGATGTGAGACTGGAGTCTGGAGAGGGGTCAGGCAGGGCTGGATAAGTAGATTTGAGAATCGTCAGCATAGATCACTCTCTCTCTCTCTCTCTCTCTCTCTCTCTCTCTCTCTCTCTCTCACACACACACACACACACACACACACACACACAGAGTATTTGAGGATGCACAGAGACTTTTCCACTGGGGCATAAGCTTCATGAAGGCAAAAGCCAATGTCTGGCCTTGAAATGAGGGCTTGGGAGGAGTGTTTTCCATGTATGAAGAGGTAACTTACAAGAGGTTCAAGAGGACAGGATAAGGTGGGGAGTAGTGAAACAGTACAGATGAAAAACAGTGTGTGAAGGAAGGTTGGGTAGGGAGCCTACGACTTTGTGCATGAGCTAGGCTTTATGTGGGTTTGTACCTAGTCCTCTGTACCTCCCAGCATTGGACCTGCTGGGTTCCTATTTCAACTGGCAGCTTGATCTCACCAAAGGAGCCTTGGACCTGAGGTGGGGAGGCACTGTTAGTCCCTCACTGTATTACAGTTCTGATTGCCCCAATCTGGAGGGACTTTCTGGTCTGGAACTTGAATTGGTAATTGTTAGTGCGCCTTTGGCCAAAAGCCAAATTCTCTTTTCCTAAAATGGAAAGTTTAAGAGAGTCTGAGCCATGATAGTCTGCAGGCTCAGAACCTTTATCTCAGTAGACTTTGATATTCAAGCCGAATGAAGAAAAACTTCTCCCTCCTACTACAGTAATTGGTTACAATTGTAAACAAAACTTTGACCTTTTTTGATGGCTTGACTTAGTATGAGAAGGAAGTATTGTTTATGGGAGGTAGGAGCTTTCTTGCCATGAGGTAGGAACTTGGTCAGTGAAACTAAGTAGAAACTTTTGATTATTTGTTTTTGATACCCCTGAGTGGATTATGGGAAGATAAGAAATTTCTGAATGGAGAGGTTGAATGGGCTGTTTTTCAGTGGTTGGAGAACTAGAAATAGGTTCTTTCCTAAGAGTATTTCATTCTCCTCTCAAAGCCCCTAATCTTCCATAGATGACTGAGTTCCTAGCATGACCTTAAAAGGAAAGAATAGTAGCCCTGGGAACTATTTCAGGGAGCCTCATCGACAAGGTGTACATTTCCTGTGTGATGTCATTTTAGGGACATGGCGATTGCCTGCTTTGCCACTTTAAAGTGGACATATGTAGTTGAACCTAATAAGTTCCCCCAACGTCTATATGTGGCCCGAAAGTTATACCTCCTAGTTCATATTTAGGAGTTGTATCTGATCCTTCTGATCAACTTCTAAAGGACTAGAATAAGTTAAAGGGAAAAGACGTTTCCATTTCATAGGTGAGAAAACTGAGGCATAGAACAGGGAAAAAGTCCTTCAGACACTCACGGAGAGGACTGAGAGTAGACCTCAGGTTTCTTGGATCTCTAGCTGACTTCCTAGGTAACTGAAGGTGGTGGTGGGAAGAAAGGAGTGAGATAGATAGTGTTTCTTTTTTTTTTTTTTTGCAGGGCAATGGGGGTTAAGTGACTTGCCCAGGGTCACACAGCTAGTGTCAAGTGTCAGAGGCCGGATTTGAACTCAGGTCCTCCTGAATCCAGGGCTGGTGCTTTATCTACTGCGCCACCTAGCCGCCCCTGATAGTGTTTCTTGAGTCTTAACTTCACAGATAAGAGGAACCTACCCAAAATGTAAGGCCCAATTGTCCTCCAGCCAAGGTCCTTTCTCTCTCTGTCTTTGTGGTATCTAATTATCCACAGGAAGTTCAGAGTTTCCAAAAGCTTACTTAGACCTTTTTAGTTAGTCGCTGCTCCCCTGGCTTCCCCCAAACTAGTCTTTATTATTCCAGTGAAATAAATTGCTGTTTAACTTGGTTTAAACTTTAATTTTTAGGCAACTTTAATGTGTACTCTATTTGGTTTAGCCATAAAAGGTCAGTGCTGTAGCTAAGGTTGTTACTGTTGGGATTACAGGCTTCTCTTTGTCCAGGATTCATGATTTGGTCTTCCAGGTGGTATGGGGCCCTCTGGAAGCTTGCCAGGTCTCTGTGCTGGGGAACCGTCTCTATGGATAACCTTCCCTATTCATTCTTTCCAGGTCACACCACCTCTAATTCAAGATGTTCCAAGATTCCCACCAACAAGCCCAGCTGGCCCAGGCAAAAAGAGAAGAAGCCATCAGAGGTGTGTCTGATTTCCTTCTTACTGTTCCCTGGGCATGAAATCTCCCCAGTTTTAGGGCTATAACTAGGGCTAGAACAGGAGGTCATTTTCCCTGGAGAATCAAGAGAAAGAGTGATGGAATGTGTGGATTTAAAATAGGCCCAGAAACCCCTATAGTTCAGAAGCCAATATTAATCCCATAAAGCATAGAAGGAATTTCATTCATTCAACAAGTCCATATTGGCACACTTGTCATGGACTGGGTTCCATTCAGTATTGCTTAGGTGGGGCATGGTATGTGGGAAAAGGGTAAGACTTGGTTCCTGCCCTAGCAAAGTGCCCAGAATGGTTGAAAACACCAGACTTAGACCTTGCATATACAGATGCATCAGATGAGGTTCCCAGACAGAAGCAGCTGTGAGCTAATAGTCTGAAAACTCCATTTAGCGTCAGAGGGCCTAGTTTTCATGTTCTGGCTCTGCTGTTATTCAGCCTTGAGCAGGTCAATCTCTTTGGGTTTGTTCCCTCGTCTCTAGAATGAGGGGTTTGACCTGGATGATCTCCAGGTGCTCTTCCAACCACAAATCAAGTGTTCCCAAGGTGGGGGTGGTAAGTGTACGAGTTTAGGGGAAGGAGAGGAGAGACTAAAGGGGCAGAAAGGGAACTTTAAGGTAGCCCCTTAGGGTGGGCATGCAGTTCTTTATATTTAAAAAGAGGTCACATTTCCCAGCCAAAGGCAATATCCTAATATATTAGAGCTGGAAGGTACTTTGGAGATCACCTGGTCCATCTTCCTTATTTGATTGATGAAGAAACTGAGTCCCAGAGTAAGAAAGGGACTTACCCAAAGTCATTCATTGTCAATGCCAGAGCCTGGACTAGGCCCCAGGCCTTGATTCCCAGTTCAGAGTTCTTTTCATTAGGTATATAAGCTTAGTTAGCCCAGGAAAGGATTCATGGATAACTTGCCTCAGAGCAGATCTCAACTCACTCCAGACCAGAGAATGCCTGCATGGTGAGGTTGAGACTGGTTCTGAAGAAAGCCAAAAGTCACTCACCATTTAGCAAGCTTGTCTGGGAATTGGGTACCCTCCACAAAATATTGAAATAGGAAAGAAGTTTAACACTTTGATGAGCCTTGTATTCCTTCTGATTTTTACCGCATTATTTGGGCGTGAATGGACGGGTTTATCTGGAGCTTGTGGGAGTCACCCCTTGTATTCCTTCTGGTGACAGAATGTCAAAATGGGTAGGGAAGAGGTGAGAAAGGGAGGTATTTTCTGAGACTTAGCCTTTGACCAGAGGGCCAAGGCCCCTGTCCTCAAGTTTACACAGCACTTGACGTGAATGTGATCTCATCTCAACCTTAGCAACAACACTCTTTTCTGGTGTTATTACCTAAGAGAAAACTCAGTCTTAGAGATGTTGTTAACCTGTTCATAATCCCAAAGCTAGAAGTATTGATCTGGCTCTCACTTTGGAGATTTAGGACACTCTCCCCATCTCAGGGGGAACAGGCCCAAGGGGGGAAGTGAGTTGCCCAAAGTCACAAAATTAGTAACTCTTGAGATTCAAACCCAGCTCCATTGACTTAAAATACTGGTTTCTTTCCACCTATCTGTGATAGCCCATGTGGTATAGTAGTGGTGGAACTAGAGTCAGAAAGGCTTGGGTTTGAATCCCTTCTCAGACATTTCCTAGCTGTATGATTATGGGCCTATCCCTTAACTTAACTTCTTTTTTGTTTGTTTGTTTTTTGCAGGGCAGTGGGGGTTAAGTGACTTGCCCAAGGTCACACAGCTAATAAGTGTCTGAGGCCGGATTTGAACTCAGGAACTCCTGAATCCAGGGCCAGTGCTTATCCACTGTGCCACCTGGCTGCCCCTTAACTTAACTTCTTAGCTTCAGTTTCCTCATCTGTGAAATGAGAGAGAATATTAGCATCCACCTCATGGGGTTTTTGTGAGGATCAAATGAGATAATAGCATCTTAGAGCTAAAGCTCTTAGAGGCAACTAATCCAACCCCCTCATATTACAGATGAGGAAACTGAGGCTCAGGGAAGTTGCATGACTTGCCCAAGATCAGACAGGATTTGAACACAGGTCCTTTGAATTTAAAGCCAATGCTTTTTCACAGTAGAGGACTTTGAAAACTATGAGATGCTTATCAGCATTAATTAGTATTAGTTATTTAACGTCTTAGGCTCTGGACTCCCAAGGAGAGATTTCAGAGTTAAAACACCAATTCTCCTGAAGTCATTGTGAGAGAGAAAACTGGATTCTCCCTGTGGCAGTGATGGGGGGAAAGTATGCAGGAGTATTATAATAACAGCTCGTTTTTATGTAGTGCTTTCAGCATGACAAAGCATCTTCCTCTACATTATTTCATTTGATTTTTACTACAACCCTGTGAGGTAAGTAATGGAACTGGATAAAATGAATAAACTGAATCTCAAAGGTTTAGTGACTTGCCAAAGGTCACAGTTGTTAAGTGAAGGAGCCGGGGTTCAAATCGGGCACTTGTGACTTCAAAATCAAATGTTTTGGGTTTTTCCCACGGTCCCACAGCTATGACTTGTTCTTAGCCCAAGTCGTCCGGTTGATTTTCTTAGTCTTAGTCATAGTTTGTGCTGTCTAGAAGCTTCCTCCACATCCTCCTTACTCAATTCCAGATCCCCACCAGGAGACATGTTTTCCAGGTAACTTGTCACGGTTCAGACAGAGACATGAGTACCTTTGTTGAGCAGTGTTTGCAACTGTTTCTGCAGTTCTGTGTGAGAAACCTCCCTAGCCCAATACTAAGAGGTGCTTCAGTGTTTATGGATGGGAAGCTGGTGAAAACGGATAGGAGGTGGGGGGGAAGTCAGCCTTCAGAGGCAGTTCTTCCCCATAGTTGTTCTCTACCACCCACCCTTCCCCTACATCTAGCCTCTCCTTTTTCTTCTCTGTAACTTGTGGTGGGCCAGAGATGGTGGGAGGGTGATAGGGAGCCAAGAAAAACATGAGAAAAATAGAGACATAACAGCCTATAGGGGAGCAGTGAATGACATTTTAATGTGAAAATTGCCTGAGAATAGGCATGGGTCTGTGTGGGCATGTGCCAATTATATGCAAGCAATGCTAATTTTTCCTAAGTGCAGCAGAGCCCTGGTATAGAACGCGCCATCGCCCTCCCACCCCCAGCACAGACCAGCTCCTTCTTACAGTCAAAGCCTGATGCAGCTGAGTGGCCTCTGTGAGGTGGGTGCTGGCCCCTGCCTTACAAAGAGGCCTTATTATGCTTCATGTGACTGGTTTCAGTTCAATTCTATAAACATTTATCCAAGGCTTGTTCCTACTCTAAATCTTATGATCCTATTAATCACCTACTCTATGCAAAGCAGATAAGGGGGATATAAGATTCACATAGATAAGCATTCTCTAAGACACTTTGAAGGAGAGAAAGGGAGAGGAAGAGAAGAACCATTTCTAAAGCACCTATGTGCCAGGAGGTACACTAAGCACTTTACAGGTGTTCTCTTATTTGATCCTCACAGCCGCCCTGAGAGGTGGGTGCTGTTATCCCTATTTTACAGTTGAGGAAACTGAGGCAGGCAGAAATTTAAGTGGCTTCCCCATGGTCACACAGCTAGCTAGTGAGTGTGTGTGGCTGCATTTGAACTCAGGTTTTCTTCATTCCAGGAACAATGGTTTATCCACTGTGTCACTTGGCACCTAGAACAGTAAGGGAGGGAGTCAAGGAACATTTTCTTCCTTGAAGGAGCAGAGACAAGGAAGAGGCTCATGGCAGGCATGGTAGTGGCCTATGGATATGCATTGGACAGCTAGGAATCCAGTTTCACTACAACCTAGAGTGCATGAGGAGAAGGGGATAGAAAGGTCTGGGAGATGGGAGGGGGCTGGATTGTGAGATTCAGCTTTCTCTGCCAGGCAGGGGACAATGGGGAGCCACTGAAGGTTTCTGAGCAGGACAGGGACATGTCCCTGTGGTCGAGGAAAATTACTTTGTCAGTTCTGTAGAAGATAGGTTGGAGAGGGGAGAGACTAGAAATAGAGCCTTCAGAAAGGTCTGCAATGATAACCTAAGTGAGAGAGGGGAGGGGAGCCTGAACAAGGCTGGTGTCAACACTAGTAGAGAGGAGAGTGGATAGAATGGACATGCCTTGGCAACTTGTTGTTAGATATGAGTCATTGTAAGAGAGTAAAGAGGATGATTCCACCTCTAGGAATTCGATTAGGAAGAGACAGGGATGTTTTCAGTGGAATTTGGGAAGTTGGAATGAGGGCAGCTCTGGGGCAGAAGTTTTTTCTTGGGTATGTTGAATTTGAGATGCCTAGTACAGGAGGGAGATTAGGTTTATTTGTTTTGTTTGTTTGTTTTTTAATATTTATAGCTGCTCTTTTTGGGGGGAGAGGGGCGGGCAATGGGGGTTAAGTGACTTGCCCAGGGTCATACAGCTAGTAAGTATCAAGTGTCTGAGGTCGGATTTGAACTCAGGTACTCCTGAATCCAGGGCTGGTGTTCTATCCACTGCGCCACCTAGCTGCCTCCAAGATTAGGTTTAGACAGAGTGATTTTTTGAGTCATCTGCAGAGATAGTACTTGAATCCGTGGGAGCAGATATGGTTATTAAAGGAGAGAAAGCATTCAGATAAGTGGGAAAACCAAGCAAGAATAGTGTCAAAGAGTCCAGGAAAGGGAAGATTATTCAGGTGGACAACAGTATCAGGAAGGAGGATGAAGACTGTGAAAAGGCCATGGGATTTAGCTGTTAACAGATCATTGATAACTTTTGAGAGAACAGTTTCACTAAGAGATAGGATCAGAAGAAAGACTACAAAAAGTTTAAAAGTAAGTGGGGGAGGGGCAGCTAGGTGGTACAGTGGATAGAGCACCAGCCCTGGAGTCAGGAGTACCTGAGTTCAAATCCGGCCTCAGACACTTAACACTTACTAGCTGTGTGACCCTGGGCAAGTCACTTAACCCCAATTGCCTCACTAAAAAAAAAAAAAAAAGTAAGTGGGGGAATACAGAAGTAGAAGCAGAGAATTTAGCTGTGAAAGAGAAGAGGTATAGGATGATAGCTTATGGGGAAAACATTGTAAAGGGAAGAGTTTATTTTTTAAGCATGTTTGCAAGGCAGCAGAAAAGGAGACAGTAGATAAGGAAAGACTGAAGATGAGAGAGAAGGAATGATTTAGGAGCAAACTCAATAGAGAAAACATGATGGTATAGGATTGTGGCTACCAGTAGAAGGATTGACCTGAGCAACAAGAAGTGCTACCTCTTCCTCAGAAATAGGAGGAAAAGAAGGGGCAGCTAGGTGGCGCAGTGGATAAAGCTCTGGCCCTGGATTCAGGAGGACCTGAGTTCAAATCTGGTCTCAGACATTTGACACTTACTAGCTGTGTGAGCCTAGGCAAGTCACTTAATCCTCATTACCCCCACCAAAAAAAGAAAGAAAGAAATAAGAGGAAAAGAGAAGAGGACAAGAACTGGTGAGGATGTAGGAATGCTTTGAGGTATGGCATAGGCAGATGAGGGGAGCTGACAAGGTATGGGTTCAATTACCTTAGTAAAAGAGAAGGTGAAATCTGCCACAAGAGAAGGTAATTTGGGAGATTAGTCTTGGAGGGACTAAGAAATTCTGGAATAACCACCAAGGAGAGGGGCATAGAAAGTCAATCAACATCAACAAAAATAAATAAAAGGATTAATTGTGATTTTTGGAAGGAAAATAGTAAAGACTGTTTGCTAGGGCTTAGTGAATACATAGAGTTTTAATGGGAAAAAGTAGCATGGAGTAGTTGAGAGATCTAAGGGATGGCAAGTCCATTGGCTGTGAACTCCCTCTTTTTCTCTTCATTTCATAGCCTTTTTGACATCATCTCCACTATCTCCTACTTTACTCCAGTCTCTGATGAAGAGATAGCTCATCTCATAGACAAAGCCAAACCTTCCACACATGTCCTCTAACCCCTTTCCCTTCTTACCTTTAGCAGATTGTCCTGACCATCATCCTTTCTCCAGTCTTCAATCTTTCTCTTTCCACTGGTTCCTTCCCTTCTGCCTCCAAACATCCCCAAATCTTCCCCATCTAGAAGAAAAATAAAACCTCAATAGATTCTACCAGCCCATTTGCCTCCCCTTGCTGTTTTCTAAATTCTCTGCATTCCAGCATCTGATCTCACCATTCATCTGCCACTTTTCTCTCAAAAGTTACTGGTGATCCCTTAATTGCCAAATTTAATGGCCTTTTCTCAATCCTCACTGCAGTATTTGACACTATTAAGCACTAAATAGTCTTCACACTTCGGGTTTTCATGACCTTGCTCTCTCTTGGTTCTCTTTCTACCTATCTGACATTTGCTCAGTCTCCTTTGCTTGGTCATCGTCCATGTTATGTTTACCAAATGTGAACATATCCCTAGATTCTGTTGTGGTCCTTTTTCTACTTTCTCATGTGGTGACCATATCAGTTCCACTGAGTTTAATTATAATCTCTAAGTAGACAACTCCCAAATCTGTGTATGTATCCAGCCTTAATTGAGTCAGAAATCACCAAATCCAATTGGATATTTCACACACTCCTAGGCATTTCAAACGATATATGTCTAAAAAAGAACGCGTTATCTCTCCTTTTAAAAATAACTTTAGGAGGCAGCTAGGTGGCGCAGTGGATAGAGCACCGGCCTTGGATTCAGGAGGACCTGAGTTCAAATCTGGCCTCAGACACTTGACACTTACTGGCTGTGTGACCCTGGGCAAGTCACTTAACCCTCATTGCCCTGCAAAAAACAAAACCAAATAAACAAAAAATAACTTTAATTTATGTCTTATTTATTATATCACAAAATGTTTCCTTGTATCCCTCTCTGACCCTCTCCAAGAGGCATCCCATATAACAGAATATTTTTAAAGAAAAAAAAGAAAAAGAATAGTTAGAGGAAAACAATCTTCAAAGTTGATCAGTGTATCAAAAAAAAGTCTGAAAATGTATGTAATATACCATAATTGTATACCTATTACTTTCGCAAAGGAGTGGGCCTGAATTATCTTCTCACTGCTCTTCTTTGAGGCCATTTTTGTCTTTTATAATTATACAACATTCATTTTTCATTATTTTGTAGTGGTTCTTTCCATTTGCATTATTGAAATCATTATGTATATTGTGTTCTTGTCTCTGCTTAACTTCACTTTGTTTGTATTAGGTCATGTAAATCTTTCCAAGCTTCTCTGTTACTCATCATTATTCATACAGTGATATTCCATTACATTCATGTACCACAATTTGTTTTGCTGTTCCCTTATCTATGTGTATCTACTTTGTTTTTAGTTCTTTGCTACTACAAAAAGTGCTGCTATAAATATTTTGGTGTATATGGGTTCTTTTCTTATCATTGACCTCTTTGGATTATAAGCCTAGTAGTGAAACCTCTAGGTCAAAAGGGCATAGTTATTTTAGTCACTTTATTTGCATAATTCCAAAGTACTTTCCAAAATGCTTGTACTGATTCATAGAGCCACTAAGAATGCATTAGCCTTCCTTTCTCTCCACAACCCTTCTAACATTAATTATTTTCTTCTTTTTCAATTCGCAGGTTATGAGATTAAACCTCAAGGTTGTTCTGATTGATATCATTCTCTTACTAGTTATTTAGAATGTTCTTTCATATAGTTGTTAAAAATTTGCAATTCTTTTGAGAACTGTTTATTTTTATTGGATTTCTATCTATCTCTTAGTTGTTTATATATCTTGAATACTAAGCCTTTATCTCCTTATCTGAGAAATTTTATACAAAAATTCCCCCTCCTTGTCTGACTGTTTTTCTTCTTATCATAAAGTGCCTTAGTTTTGTTCATGCAGTTTCAAGAAATCAAAGTTAGCTCTTTAATCTTTTGCAATTGCTTCTATCACTTATTTGGCTAAGAATATATCTCCTACCCATAGCTGTGGGAGGTATATGATCTACTTCTCTTGATTTTTTTATAGTGTGATCTTTAATATTAAAGTCATATCCATTTTGAATTTATTGTAGAATATTGTGTAGGTATTGATCTAAGCCTAATTTCTGCTAGACTGCTTTCCAATTTTCCCAGTAGATTAAAAAAAATCAAATAGAGTTCTTTTCCTGAGTAATTTAAGTGTTCTAGTTATTGAACAGTGGGTTATTGATTTCCATTGTTTCTAATTCTCCCTGTCTTGTCTCGTCCATTGGTCTGCTTTCTATTTTTTTAAAAACCAGTACCAAATGGTATTGATGATTCCTGTTTATAATATAGTTTGAAATTGGAAGGGCTACTTTCTCTTCTTCCCTGACTCTTTTCATTATTTCCCTTGATATTCTAGATATTTTATTTCTCCAAACATTGTTATTATTTAAGTTATGAACAAAATATCTCTAATAGTTGCCAGTTTTGTTATATTGGCATGGCCCA